>NC_047145.1:11439577-11617612 GCF_009829125.3 Periophthalmus magnuspinnatus | reverse complement strand
CTTTGTGGGGAATTAGCATTGCCAAACCAAATCCATATTAAATAGGAAGCTACAGACTGATCGCAGACAGCAAACCTTAAGACGTAAGACCTTTGCGTGTGGTGTAAATACTTCACTGTCTGTTTATAAAAGTAGGTGTTTGAACCAGTATAATGTTAATCACAATGGAACATACAAAATACAACTAATGGAACATGGAAGTGAAGAACCACGTGGAAAGAACCCATTTAATATGACCTAGTTCGCCATGTGTGTTGTCATTTTACCTCAAGCACTATAAATCTTAATTTATTAAAGTGAATATGACGCATTTTATTGTTTCTCTAATTGACTGACTTGGTTTGGTGTGATAGTACGTGGTAGAGGTGGTAAATATTCATCATAGTTTGACATTAGTTAAGTGTCAGTTTGGGGAGAAAAAAAGTGGAGAAGAAAAGCGCAAAAATACAGGAAGTAACGGTGTGAACGTCTAGCTAAGTGATTCAATCCAAAATGCAAAGACAATTTACACGAAAGGAAGACATTTTTCTATCAGATTAAACCTTCATTTAACAAAATAAAGGTGTAGTCAAGTGTTTCCAGTGTTTTCATTTGCTGTACAGCCACTATTGGTGGTTTTCAGGTACTCCCAAATAGGGGGCAAGAGCCAGATTTTCCTATTAATTACACTGTACTTTCAAATGAAAAATCCAAAAGGTAAATTCACAAATTTTTAACTTTACTTTAACTTAATGTTTTAGTCGCTGGACCCTAGAACTTGCTATATTACAACAAAAACCTGAATTTTAAACATTGATTTTAGCTGCTCCCATCTGTTTTAAGTATTCTGTAACAATATGAAGGTGACATGATTTATTTTTATTAGTCTAATCATAACTATTGTGCAATTTAGACATGTTATGACATTTGTTAACGTTATGGTTGCCTGGTAACAATTATGGAATTACCTTTACTTATGTCATATCTGCTGTCCATGTTGAACCATTGACGTAAAATGATAAAGTTTGAAAAAAAGGAGATATAGAGAAAGCTAGGTACAATTATTAGTAAAATCTTTAATCTAATGATGTTAACTATGTTTTAATGGAAAGTGTAGTCTAAGGGTAACCTGTTAAATGCATTTTAATCGTGACATACAGACAAGACAGACTTTTTCCTTCCACAGAGCCAGTTGTCTGCTCACAGCGAGTCCTAACCTTGTAACCACTTATGCTGATTCTTCAAAATAAAATTGTGAACCATGTTTGCGGATTATGAAAATGTATTCATTATTTGTATTTGGAGGGCATTCTTTGCAGCCAGCACAACACACAACAATGACAAAATCGCATTAGTTCAAAAATATTTAATGCCACACTGTGGAATATTCCAGGCTAAGCAATATCAACTCTAGAGACAGTTAACAGTGAATTTACACCAGAAAACTTTTACTTTTAAAATTACAATTTTGTCAAGTTTCAATAATATTTTAATTTTTGTGAAGTGTTTTTTTTTTTTCTTTACTTTACTTCCTGGTTTGACATGGGCAGCAGATATGGTGTGCTGTTACCTAGCAACCATAATGTTAACAAATACCATAACAAGTCTAAATTGCACAATAGTTATGATTATACTAATAAAAATAAACCATATCATCTTTATATTGTTATTAAAGAATGTTTGAACTGCCCGAAAATTGTGTTTCTTTTGCGTAAATTATTATTGCATTTTGGGTGAATTTTTTGGTGATGCCGTATAGGCGATAAGCAATTCCTGTGTTCATTATATTGTACTTTTCTTCTGAACTTTTTTCCTTAAAATGCCACTTAACTGATGTAAAACTATGATAAATATTTACCGCAGGTACTATCCCACCAAGCCAAGTCATAATTGGAAAAACATGAGAACCTGTCACATGCACTTAATCTCTTTCAGCAGAGTTTCCATTAGAATACTACAGTCTCCACCTCTCCACCAGCTGCTCCTATTAGTCTTAGAAGCACAGAGCCAAACTAGCCCAGCATAAATCCAGGCAAAGTGCGGCCTCTAAAGGGATAGACCTGTTACTTTTGACAGGGAAGTGTGCACTTAAAATGGCCTCTTAGATGTGGCTGCGATTGGACTTGTCTGTGCAGCGCCCTGTCTCCTCTCACCTGTGGTAGATGGTACTGCTGATGGCTCCTCCTGATCAGTGAGCAGTTTCACTTAGGCTCCCCAGGCTGAAAAGGAGAGAATTACTGGACCTGTGAGGTTCACATTCCACTGTGAAAATCTGCAGGTTTTTATTTTTTCGTCCATGTAACATTGGGGTGAATAGATGCATTTTGGAGACAAGTCAGGTCGTATACTCCTTTAACATTAACCTGGCTGTCTGCAGGTGGAACGTCCACAGAATGTTAAAGCAATATTTTGAACATTCTCCATGGAAATAAGTTTAATGCCATACTCTAGAAAAACTATATCCAAAGTAAAGGGGCCATTGCTTTTGCTTGAGTGTATGTGTGTGTGTGTGTATATATATATATATATATATATATATATATATATATATATATATATTCCTCAGTTGTTAGTTCTTCAAAACTGAAGAAGCTGCTTGGATGAGAGAACCTTTGTCCAGTTGACAGCACTGACTTTTTCTTTGTTTATACAGGATTAAACTAAGAAAAAAAAACACATTTCTGCCCCTTTTTTTTTTTTACAGCTGCCACACATTACAGAATAATTTGTCCAATAATTCCTCTCCCCGACACTGGAGGAGGTGTGAATCGACTTTGGATATTCGTATGTGATTTCAATCTGCTGTGCTCCTCTTGTGTGTGGTGTCAGTGTGATTCAGAACTGCCCTTACGTCTCATAACCACAAAACATCACCACGACAATAGCCAATTAAAACAAAGCATCAGGGGCAGACAGAATGATGGACACAGAGGCGCAAGATACAAACTCGACAGCGAAAAGAATTAGACGACTTTGTTCCTCACCTCTCGTAAAGCTGCAAAATTAAACTGCAGCATTCTCATCCATATTATCCATTAGAATTTATCTTGTCACAAATAATGACAAACAATGCAGTTTATTAATCCAGTTTGAAGGGTTCTTTCCAAAAGTTATACGGTGAGAGGAGATCTTCACAGAAATCGGGGGGAAATTGCTGCTACAGGAACCACAGTTGTACTTCCTGTGCAGTTTATCGCTACCCATATTTGCATTAAAAGCATTTATCTGAACTATTGCACAACAATTTCACATATAATAATAATACAGTTTTGGCTCTCATCATTCTCTGATCTTTGGAACAATTTGCAGTCTCAAAGAAAGAGAGAATATTACTGTAGTCAGGCAACACTGATGTGAAGTTTTGATCGCTCATAACTTTTAGTTCACACAATGCCCTCATGTCTGGGGTGTGCACTTTTTGTTCCATGTTTAAATATCGTTTAAGACTGAAAACCTATAGTGTGCGACGGGCTTAACACAAGTCTTTTTTCTTTAATTGCCACCCAGCCACATATCAATACACCACTTACATTATATCTCTCCATATTGTGAATATAAACACTATGACAAATCAAAGCCCCCATCCTTCAAATAACATCAACGCAACATCTCCTTTACGTCTGTCTCTAGATACATCCATCTAAAGCCTGGCTGATGTCTCTTAGGATTTCCATAGACGAGAACATGAAACTAAAGCCGTTACCAGCCAACAGGTGGTTCGGTGTGAGCGATGTGTGCTCTATGTAATGAATTGTGTAAATGGTGCAATCTGTCAGAGCTCCAACCCTCGTACTGTAATGTTGTATCCATCAGCGGTGAGCATTGGCGTAATGTCGACTCTGGGACTTTGTAACTGGCTGACAACCACGCAATGTTTTCATGGCAGTGAGCTTCGAATGTAAATAAATTCATACGCGTGAGTGGTCGTCAATCATGTCATCTTTTAGAGGGATGAGATGATAGTTTGACTGCTGTCTTTTTCTTGCTGTTACTAATAGTACAAATAGTATTGATTAAAATTAAGTAAATTCAACAAAAGAGTAAAAAATAAATAAATAAAAGGTGCAGTAGGCCAGGTGCTTGTCTCCTTGAAGATGTTATTGCTTTGTCTGGAATGTTCCACAGTAAGGCATTTAACTTATATACACCGTATTTTCCGGTGTGTAAATCGCACCGGAGTATAAGTCGCACCAGCCAAAAAATGCATAATAATGAAGAAAAAAACATATTTCACTTATAAATCACATCTGAATATACTGTAAGTCGCACCGGGGTATAAGTCGCACCAGCCAAAAAAATGCATAACAAATGAAGAAAAAAAACATATTTCACATATAAATCACATCTAAGTATAAGTCACACCAGCCAAAAAATGCATAATAATGAAGAAAAAAAAACACATTTCACATATAAATCGCATCTGATTACAAGTTGCACTGGAGTATAAGTCGCACCAGCCAAAAAAAAAAAGCTTAATAATGAAGAAAAAATATTTAACATATTAATCACATCTGAGTATAAGTCTTACCCTCGGCTAAACTATAAAAAAAAAGTGCGACTTATATTCCAGAAAATACAGTAAGTCACATTTATTAATTGTTGTTTGTTTTCATTGGTCAATAAAAAACATGCATTCTTGCTGTAAGCAGATTCGCCTCTCCACAGATCTGACCTGTATCTTAGCCCGATGGCATCACTTGCTTGTCTCCAATGAGAAAATTAGGTTTTATGCTGTACTGTGGAACATTCCAGGTAAAGCAATATCATCTCCATGGAGACAAGCTGATAGCAGAGTCTCCACTAGAATATTTACGTGGAGTACATTTAAAATAGTCTATTTCCAAAACCTTAAAAAGTTATTGTTGCAACAGTGAAGTAAAGTAAATTCAATGGGTATGTGGGCTGGAGAAGAAAAATGTTTTTAAAAAGTGTTTTCATGTAATTGCGTTTTGAAACGAGCCAACAACACTGGTAGAGTTACGTTGTCTTTGGAAAACAACAGCGTAACACAGTTTTTGTGTCTTGGATGACTTTGATCTCTGCTTTGTTTCTGTGCCGTCTCCTAATGGCGTCTTTAAAGTTCGGATGTTTGGATAATTGCTTGTTACCGTTTTTGTTGTTGTACTGTTTCGTTCTGGTAACATTTGTTTTTAATTGGGAGTTGTTTGAGTTCGGCTGTCTCTCCAGCTGACCAAAGACATGGTTTTGTCAATCAATAAAAACACTGCAAATGAATGTGAGTGTGACTGGACACCTGTCTTTCAGTGTTAACAGATATCAGCGGGGTGCAGCTGAAGGTGTGACTGTCGCACACTAAGTTGGTGAAGCAGAACGGACTTGGAACGCTACCGCCAAACTGAGTATTTGTGAAACACTTGTAGTATCTATTTAGTCTGGAGCTACGGGCTGATTTTTGTTCACTAACAGTCAAAAGTTTGGACATACTTCCCCAGTTTTGTTTTTCTTTTTTTCTTTCATTTTTTTTTTCTTTTTACAGATTCATCCGCAACACATCCAATATATGGTGCAAATATGAAACAATGTATATGTTTTATATTTTATATTTAAATCCTCAAAGTGGCGACCCTTTGCTTTGTTGACACCGTTGCAAACCCTCGATGAGCTTTATGATGAAGTCTCCTGAAATGGTTTTTACTTCACAGTTGTGCCTCATCGGGGTTTCTGTGTAATCCCGCGCTTGTCCAGGTCTGATCCATAGAAAAATAAAAATAAAATCTGTTATCTGGGCAAAATGTTGTAGGTGTGAAGACGTTTCGCTGCTCATCCATTCTTCAGTTCTGGTCAGATTTCTGGTGGACACTGCTTTATATCTACTATACAAAATATGACTCAGGCACAGTGCACACTTAAAGTAGCACAATAGACCTAGCTAACAAACAGAAACTGTAAACAATAGGTGTTTTGAGTTTCATTATAGTTAACTCCTCCCTTCAGATAGATATAAGGCAGTGTCCACCAGTAATCTGACCAGAACTGAAGAAGCGGCTTCGATGAGCAGCGAAACGTCTTCACTCCTACAACGTTTTGTCCACTTGACACATTTTATTTCTTCTGCTACTCGTCAGGGTTTATTGGTACAATGCCAGCCACAGAGTTATCAAAGCAGACGGTGGCTCTTTTGAAGAATATGAAACACTACAAAATGCATGAAACAACTCAAAAGCATGTTGTTGTTTTGAGTCATTTCATGCATTTAATACTACATTTCATTGCTGTACATTCATAATTTTGATGCGTTCAGTGAGAATGACAATGTAAATAGCCATGCGTCCAAACATTTGACTCATAGTTCATCTTGGTATGAAGGTTTCAAAGGTAATTTTCAAACCAGACTTCAGGATAGGAGTTGAAACGCGTCAATCATTGAAACTTTTCTTACCACTCCTACACAAGGATTACACTGACTCGTTTCTAATTCTTATAACTTGTGTGTGTAATCCCTCAGTTGTCCCGGTCTGATCCATAGTAAAAACCAAAAGTCTGCAAATAGAAAGTGGAAATAATCGCTCTTTTCAGTTTCCCTGTAGTTATCTCCTCCCTTCAAACAGATATCCACCCGTAATCTGACCAGAACTGAAGAAGCGGCTTGGATGAGCAGCGAAACGTCTTCACTCCTACAACTTTTTGTCCAGTTGACAGTTGAATTTACTTTTGGCGTCTTATAACTTGCAACATTATAATCAGACAAACAAATACCAACTCTAATCTTTTTCATTGTTCTCTCCTTCCTGTTCCTCCAGACAACACGGCGTCCATCTTGACCAAGCGCGGGGGATTCCGGAGGCGGGAGCAGCCGGTGTACCGTTTGCCCGTGCTGATCGTGGACAGTGGGACCCCGGCTCTGAGCAGCACCAACACTCTGTCGGTGCGAGTGTGCGAGTGCGATTCCGACGGGGTGGCACTGTCCTGTGGAGCCATAGCCTACACCGCCACCGGCCTCAGCACCGGCGCTCTTATGGCAATACTGGGCTGCATCATCACACTGCTGGGTAAGAGTCAGGAGAACACACACAATATGAAAAAAGGTTGGTGGTTCGATTACCCAAGCTGGCATTACGTACTGTTTTTGTGTTACTGGGCAAGATACTTCACTCAAATTAACCTGGGCTGTGTCATCACTGTACTGGGTCAAAATCAGGCAAACGCACACACTACATCAAAGGTCGTGATTCGATTTCCCAAGATGGAATTACGTACTGTTTTTGTGTCGTTGAGCATGATACTTCCCTCAGAAAAAAGTCCCAGTTTAAAGAGGGGGGTACTACACTTCTGTGGGGTAGTAATTGCTAACACGTGACATATTTAGATCACCACGTTACCTTCTGTCGGTTCGAAAATGGAATATTCGTGGAAAACAGCATATTAAAATATTTAATTAGTTTCAGTTTTGTTTTTGCTCGCTGGTCTGAGGGGAGGACTGAGCAGGGAGGGGTCATGTGGTGGGAGCATGGACAGCACTGCAGAGAGCTTCCTGGTTAACTAGTACTTGTACTTCTAACTGGAAGGAGGTTTTGAATAGTGCCCAGGAGAGATCGCTAGATTACTCAAACATGCACGAATGACAAACATAACCTCTTCAGGCATATTTTTGATGAGGAACAATGTTATAATATGATAAAAAGCTCAAAAAAGTACCCAGCCCATTCCTCCTTAAGTTAACTTAATTTGCATATGCATTTAATTGGATTAGTAACCATTTTGAAGTGTTCTGAGTGTCCTTCTAAATTGTTTAAATTGGTAATATTTTAGGCTGATGTGCTGTGGAACCTTTGTAATAAAAAAAAAAGTGTGTTGGCATTAAAAAAACATTTAAAAGAACATTGGACTAAGGAACGCCATGCTGTTCTGTAGTCAATCGAGGCCAGTCGAGGTCCGTATTTATAATTCTGAGTGTGCATTTCATACCAACTAAAGAGTCAAACAGGAGCGAGGTCGTTGACGGTACTTGTGTCTATAATTATAATTAATATGTAATCTTCAGCCACAGGTGCCTTAAGTAACAATGACATAATATTGTGTACTCCCACCAAAAGGTTTATTATCTAAAGTATGTGTTAAAAGGAGCTGTACCTGATTTTTACTGTCTCAAAAACAGAGCTCATTCATTTTAAACTGTTTGCAATTGTTCAAAGTTATTCTTCACTTACCTTATGCAGTCCAAGCATCCTAATTATTCACCACAATGAGTTTATAAGCACTTTTCCTAACTTTCAGAGAGCGTTGCTGTTATGGGAAATCTAACAACAAGCATGCTAACCACACCTCTGACAATATTATGCTTTATAGTTAGATTCATACAGTACACAGCAAACATTTTGAAGAGCTGCAGTATATTATATATCTGCACTGGGCTATGACAGATTGTGCTCAAACACATGGAAAATCAGGTACAGCCCTTTTAACCTTTCAAAATGTGTTACATTAATTACAGGTTTTGAGTTGCTGTTAGCTGCAATATTGTGTACCTTTTCATAACTTAAAGACATAATGAAGTGACATCCAAACTCATAATTAGTTGCTATGTGTTAGTTAAATTAAAATTAATTTTAATTAAAAAAAGGAAGAGTACTTTGCAGACAGCAAAATATGACATTATGAAATGACATTTTTCAATTAAATATTTGTTCTTTCATATGCCAAATCATGCACATTTCTTATTTTTCCTTTAGTTTTAGCATCTTATTTGCAAATTCTTTTCATTGTATAATCTGAATTAACATTTAGTAATTGCCAAAAGGTACATGGAGTAACTTTTCTTGTAGTGGTCCTCCATCTCCTTGACTAAATAGATGTTATTACTTTGCCTGGAATGTTCCACAGTATTAAACACATCTAGCATTTTCTTTTATAATTACTGATCAAAAGTAGCTTGATAAACATACCACAGTCTTACTATGAATGGGGTCGCCTTTTCACAGATCTGACCTGTAACTTGGCTTGGCTCCATGAAGACAAGCAGGTGGTGCCACCCGCTCTAGCAGAAAAGTTACACAATGCAAGGCAGGGCTTATACATACTGAGATCCAGTTTGATGTTTTAATGATTTTAAATGTGTGTCTTGACAGGGTTGTTGAGCAAAAGAAAGACATGGGGAAAATAACTACACCTAAGCGAGCCTTCTTGGCCTGTGCTTTTAAAAAAGGCATTACATCACATCATCATCTTATTCTCAGTGTATAGAGAGGCCATTCCTCATGTGAAAACTCAGAACCTGCAGAATTCACTCACTGAGCTGCAGAGGCTGCACTGGCACTGATTAATGAATGACAGGCGCTGGAGTTTAGGTAGTGACGATTTAGATCAGAGAGATTTTAGGCTTAAGTCTTTTAGTTCAACATTGAAACTGGCAACTCCAATGAGACTCATGTGATAATCTTTCTGCTCTCATCATGTTTAATGTTTCTGTAATTAGGAATAAATCTGCATTACAATTGTTAAGTAAAAAGATTTTTTTTTTTTATTTGAACATGTCTCATATCTGGATTAGGTTATTGAAAATAATCCAATCCACTGGATTGGATTGGATTGGATAATTTTTAACCGTATATAATATATTGATTTGATTGGATTGAAAATCAAAATATTATGTACGGTTCATTTAAGTTACTAAGCCTTCTTAGTAAACAATGTCTTCATTAAGAATGAAGTCTTGTCTCTGTACATGCTTCATTAATGCTACTCTAAGTGTAGTTATTAAAAACTGAATGCATATTTATGAATGACAAAACAAGAAAGCACTCCACAAGAATCAAAAGCAGAAAGTAAGTTACTAGGACTGCAAACTGGCCTGCAAGTATATCTCCACTTAATTTAACCCATGCCCCAAAGCTCTTGTGAACTTGTCTCTTGTTAGTTCCGATAAAAAAGCTTGCACTTCTCTATAAGGAAACACAAAATTTTTGCCTAGCGTAATAGTACAAGAATCCTCCAGTTCATTCTGTGCTATTTTCTCAAAGAATAGCCCTATTTACTGGCAAAGTCAAAGACGCTAGAAAAAATATGTTTTTCCTTGTGCAGTCGAGGTCTGGGTTAAGGTGTGGTGAAATTAATGTGGACTTTTACTCACTATAATAGCCTGCATCCAGAGCTGAAGAGACTGTCCATTCTTGCGGCGCTGTGAAGAAAAAGCACCAAAACAGAGTTGGTTCTAAAGGTTCAGTGGAGGTCAGGGCACAGGGGCACATTTATCTTCCCGTGGTAAATACACACGACCTGGGCCAGTGCAGGCTGAATAGAAAACAGCATGTTTACGAGTCAAATAGTGAAATTCAACCAGCAGGCTCAATTAACTGCTTTAGTCAACGAGAGATGTTTTTGGAACCAGTTGGGATTTATTTGGTGAAGTTCAAACATCTTGTAATTGGTATTTTTATTTATATTTTACATTTTTTATTTATTATTTTTTAGTTTTGACCCTGCTGTAAATTTGTGTGTTAATAATTTGCCCATGTTTACACCGACTCCATCCACTCCATCCTCATATTCTCTGACATGTAAAATCCAAAAACTCCCCAAAATACAGTTTCTATTCTTAATTATTTTACCTATGCAAAATTTAAACATTAACATGGAGGGATGAAGTGTCTTGCTCAAGGAAACAACAACAGTAAGCACTTGAAATCAAACTGCTGATCTCTGGGTTGTTAAATACTGATAAAATGGACAGAACAACTTTAAGATTAAGGTATGTAAAATGATGTACTACAGTTATTTGGTGAAGCTGAAACATCTTGTAATTGGTATTTTTTTTATTTATTTTTGACCCAGCTGTAAAATGTAACATGTAAAATTCAAACAACTCCCCCATACATTACATAATTTTAATTAATACAAATTTGTTCTTGTATTGTGACTCACTGACCCCTTTTTTGAGTTCAAAGTTCATTCATAATCTCTAAATGAATATCAAAGTGCCATTGTGAATAATACTACAAATCTAATCAAATCTCCGAAGTTAAGAGTGGCTGGGGCTCATTTGTGCTTGGATGGGAGACAGCTGGTAAGATCAGGTGCCACAGTGGGGTGCTAGTGTTTTTGTGTCCTTAAGCAAGGCACTTCACCCGTCTTACCAAGTATGAATGTGGCGTGTGCCTGAGTGATGGTGATGGTCAGAGGGGCTGATTGTACAGATTAGCAACCTTGCTTTTGTTTAATTTCACTTTATAGTTTTTTATGGAATCAATTTAAATTCTCACTTCAATTTATTTTTGTCAGTGGTCAACATTATGTAAGGCACATACATACACACACATGTAAAATATACACATGCATATGCTATGACGTAAAGATGGATCAAAAGGAAAAAGACCATGGTGAGCCGGCCATCGTAAAATAAGGAGGGTGCACTGTGCAGGTCAGCCCTAGAGCCAGTGGACAAATGCTCTACATTTGTCCACTGATTCACCGATCCACTGACCCACAGGTTGGTGGTGCGATTCCAGCTCCCACAGATGAATGCTGTCATTGTGTCCTTGGGCAAGACACTTAACCCACCTTGCCTCCAGTGTCTGTGTACATTAGTGTGTGAATGTGTGTGTTTCCTTGATGTAAAGTGCTTTGAGTGCTTTGAAGGTTGAAAAGTGTTATA
This sequence comes from Periophthalmus magnuspinnatus, assembly GCF_009829125.3. Classification (NCBI taxonomy): domain Eukaryota; kingdom Metazoa; phylum Chordata; class Actinopteri; order Gobiiformes; family Gobiidae; genus Periophthalmus; species Periophthalmus magnuspinnatus. The sequence goes on along the minus strand of NC_047145.1, from coordinate 11,606,025 downwards.
TAAATATGTGACCGTTTACTGTCTATTTATATATGTATGCCAGTACATAAGTGGCACTGCAGGTGGAGGCCAGAAAGTTACATAATGTACCTTTAAGTATTTAACTTATTTTTACTCACTTTCCATATCAATGCCAAGTGTTACTCAAAAAAACAACAACAACACCATAATAAACATAGTTAATAGTGCGTGACGGGAGAAGTGCTCTTTTAGATTTCGAGTGACTCCGGCTCTCGAGGCTCGAGTGGTGTTGACAGTGGACTGTCAGTAGCCGGCACATCCCCACTCAAGTGAAGCAGCCCAGGTATTTAAGTGAGCTGCTGACAGGTTGTGTTTTAGCCAAGTGGAATGAAGAATGAGGAGAGAAATCTACATATTCTGGTCAGTCATAGCTTCATCAGAGCAGAAATCAACAGGGTTTGACACCTGAGTACCTAGCTGGAGGATTAGCCACCTATTGTGCATGTTTTCGGTTGATGTGGGACAGTGCGTTGCTGTTAAAGTAATGGCAGTGGTTAAGGCCTTTCAAACACCTGTCTCGGTTCCATCTTCCACTGAGGTCATTGGAAGTAAATCTACGGGATTGTGTAAAACCAAGGTCGACGCAACTGATCTTGTCGTACCATATGTTGAGATGTTAGCAGACACTTGAATGTGCCCTCGTTAACATTCTCTTAAGGCTGAGGCAGTCACTTGGCGGCTGCATAAACTGCCATAAAGCAGCTCTCCTATCAGGCTCCGCACTGTAGTTTAACGCCCAAGTGGTCTTCACTGAGCGCAGTCCAATCTAAACAGCGCATAGAAGAAGTGCTGTGATGGGGTCAAATTCAGCCTTCTATGCAAGTCCCCTTGATGTTTTTATAATGTACTCGAACTCACTTGGGTACTTCAGGGAACTTAAAAATGGAACTTGAAGGGCATATGACAGGTTTTCATGTTGTTGTTTTTTCTAAGTAATACTTGGTTTGGTGGGATAGTACCTGTAGTAAATATGTATCATGGTTTGAGATCAGGTAAGTGGCAGTTTTGTGGAGAAAAGTTGAGAAGAAAAATACAAAAATACAGGAAGTAGTGGTGAGTTCTAAAATGTAATACCTCTGCCGACATCGTCAACATGGAAAATACCATATTTCTGACAGATTAAACATTGATTTAACAAAATATTGGTGTAATATCGGTCATTTATTTTTACTTGTCTAATCTGAACTATTGTGTTATTTAGACAAGTTTTGGGCCTTTATGGTTGCCAGATTAGTTATAAGTTATGGAATTATCTCTATGTATGTCATATCTGGAGTTCATGTCCAGGAAGTGATCAGGAAGTAAAATAATAAACTTATCCAAAATTAAAAATAGAAAAACCTAGGCAAGTTTTTTAGTGAAGTTTTACGTATATTGTTAACTAGGTTTGGAGGAATTTCTTTTACCAATGGCGACTTTTCTTAAAAAAGATTGCTGACAGTAATAATTGAAAGAACAATGCTTTACACCTGTATTGTGTGTTAGCAGCTTGACAACCTTCTCAAAGCGCTTCTCTGTAGTTATTTTCATTCACTCCACACCTGGTCGGTTGTAGGTTTCTTTTGTAATGGCAGCTGTTCTGGAGTAGACTGCTAATCTGTGCCATCAGCCCTACGGACCACTATCAATCACTTATGCACACAATGTATTTACAAGTTGGCTTATATGGAGGGAGGACGTGTCTTGCTTAAGGAAACAACAGCAGTATGCAAGTGGTCTGAGCTGAAATCAAACTACTCTTCTATGGGTTCTTACCTACTGATAAAATGGACAAAACAACTTTAAAATTAAGGTATGTAAAATGATCCTCTGCATTTGACCAGTATAGATGTTGGTCATTGGAAGATAAAGGTAAGACTATGGTATGAAGGTTTAAAGTAACTGTGCTGATGTTTATTTGCCATGAGTACAGGACCCGGGGACATGAACTCTCAAAACATTGTCCACCCCAGTTTAGCTACAGTCTGGTCTCAGTCTAACTATGCTTCTATTGTAGGGAGTATTATACCTCTGACGTCGTAGTCCAAGATAACAAGGACTGAGCTGACAATGAGTCCCTCAGTACAGCAGAGAAAGGCAGTTTCTCAGTTATCACTAAGAGCTATATTTTATTTGAACATATTTACTTTATATCTGGGTATAAAGATAGATCAAGTTTATGAAATCTTACATAAAGTTACTTAAAGTTTGATTTAAAATGTTATTATAATGAATGCATGATCCTTTTTTTTTTGCAGAAATATGTTTAATAGTTCATTATAGAAAAAAAAAAAAAAACAAGCATCATTTTCAAATAATCAGCATTAAATTAGTGTCCCACGTTCAGTTTCAATCATTTTTTAGATTGTGACTGCACATAGAGGAACTCTGGAGGAGAAGTGAAATATAGCCATGTATGCTAGTCCCCTTTACAATGGACTACAGACTGCAGCTTGAGTGCTTCAGAAAACTTCAAAAGAGCTACAAGAAGAGAGGTATCTATTCAGTAGTACTGCAAAGCCCTGAAGCTGGCTGGGCTAATGGATTTCTGATAGACCACACATACTGTAGCAAATGGAGGTTTGTATCATCGAGCCTGTGTATCCAAAGCACATCTTAGACATTATAAGTGCTTCATAATAAGTCCATTGAGTAGACTCTAAACTGTACAGCCGAATAGACTAACTATAATAGTCTTGTCTGTCATTTTAAGTTCGAGGTAAAAAAAAGTGCATGATCTAAACATCAGTGTAGCATTAAACTTCAATTCCAATTGTTTTCTTGGCAAAAATATCTTTCATTGTTAACATTCATTGTTATTGTGAGTGGGTTTTGCCTTTCGACAGATCTCGTGAGTAAGTTGCCCACCCTGCCCATCTTCTAGTAAATATTTAATATCATACTGTGGAAAATCAATTACATCTCCATCGAGAGAAGTAGGTGGTGGACCTTCCTCCAGAAATGGTACACAGTGCAGTTTTACAAGTCAGTGTCAAGTATACAATGCACATTAATTATCTGAAAATGTGTCTTTTTCTTAACATCATTTTGCAGACATGTTTGTAGGTAAAAAACAGGAGACTTTCAAAGAGAAAAGTTTGCAAACCACCTTAAAGAACTTAGAAACCAGCCATTAGTTTCACACACAGCACTCGTCTCTTTTGTTTGCGTGCGTCCTCAAATGTCCTCCGTATATCGACTTGTCTTTTTTCCTCCCTCGAATTGGATCATTCCCTCTATTTGGTGCGTCTCTGCATATTCAGCCTGTCCATCTTCCCTTGTATTAAAAAGCCCCGTCCTTTATTCCCCAGCCTCCTCAATGGCGCATCATCAGGGCCTTTTTCAATCTGTAGGTAGCAATCCTGTTGGCGTGATTGCGTGTGATTGCATTGTTTTGGATGACGAAGCTAGACCCCGAGATTTGTGTCAATCGGTTCCCCGGGCCTGTCAGACGCTTTGAAACTTTTCTTTGTCTGTCTGCGCATCCATCAATCCGGACAGGTGATTTCAGGCGAGGACAGGGTCTAATAACTGGAATGCAGGCTGCGGTGGCGGAGAGTCCTTCATTGGTGATCATAGTAATCATATGGGCTGAGGTGAAAAAATATGCAAAGATGTAAAAGCTGGTTGTAAGTGCACTGAAGTTTGAAGCGAGGGAAAAATGAAGGCTGCTCGTGCTGTTAGTGAGAAGTTGGTAGAGCGCTCGTCCTGTGATCTGAAAGGCAAAGGTGTGAATCTCGCTGTTGACGTAAACATTGTTCACGGTCAGATCCGGTGAGCCTTAGGTCGGCGGTGCAATTCCAGCGCCTACTGTTGAATTCTGTCGTTGGGCGAGACATGTCCATTGTCCAGTGAGTGGATGGTTCGTCGAGGTAACGGTTTGATTGACAGATACAGGTTCACACATTCATGGCTGTTGTGCATGGCCTTCAATTGGAGGTATTCAAAATTGAGGTACTTTCCTAAAATCAAAGGAATAAATTGGTGTATTTGAACAATTTAGGTTTAAACTGCATTCTTTTAGTCAGTAAAAATAAAAAAAATAAAAAACCTCTTGTGTCGTGTACATGTTGACACATCATTGATAATAATAATAAAAAAAACAAACATTACACATATAAAGCTGTTATAATCCTATATTGCGTTTGTACATTATATTAATGCAGTCCAGTGTGAGAGTATTCCAAGTATTCAGATTGCAGTACTCTGATTGCACCATTTATTGGAACATGTTACAAAATATAGTTTAATGCAGGTATTCAGTATTCTGTACCGACTACTGCTGGAATCAAAAGTTCGCTGGAATCCAACTGGGGTCTGCGTTACTACTGGAATTGAAATCGTATATACTTTTCTGCACTGCATTTCAATAGGTCAATCTGAGAAACACAGCTTTATAGCATTAAGAATTATAGATATATACAGATTTACTTAGGAACACTTAATAGTACACTTAATTGCACCGTTGCTTGAATCACGTACAGCCTGTTACCTTATCTCCGTCTCTTTTCCGGATACTCTTTGGTCCACGTTGGCTGGGGCCGCACTCACTCATCATGTAAGTGGCCATTAATCATCCGCTTGATATTTTTAGATTTAATTACTGCCCTCGTCCCTCTGAACAAATGCTTCGAAGCGGCCGCGTCGATATTGTATTAAAACACATTTTATTGATACAGTCACCTTTGTCTTGTGCTGAAAATTCCCGGTACGCTGACAATCTTTACCGCTGTATTTCGCGCAGTTCTCAGGAGGCCCAATTAGAACATTACATTTATCCTCTAGACGGCAATTCTAGCGTCTTTTTGTCTTACTTATCTAACGCGTTCTATAAATCATCTTCTGAAGCCACGCAATGCTAATTTTTACTGTCTGTTCTCGTATCTCTTCCGTTGGTGCGGTAGGCTAAATTTCGATCTTTAGGCTGCATTGAAAAGCCGCTAATGTGTTTGTCCATTTAACTGTGTAATCATTCAGCGTGGTTAGCCCGACGTGGCTAAAAATAAGGAACAAAAGAAGATGGGAAGGGGAGGCCGAGGGAGTCAATTAAGCGCACATTTGTTTTACATAATGAGTCGATCGTGATGGTGGCTATGGCGGCAGGGGGTGAGATGCTAAATGCTAATAGCACATTGAGAGCAGGTCAGGTGAAACGCACAAAGCTAATGGCTAATATAGGAGACAGTTAAGGAAAAGCAGGAGAGTTAATTTCAAATTGTACAGTCAGCTATTTAAAACGAACAGTATGTTTCCTGTATAGGTTTGACTTCTAACAGCAAAGTTGGTGGTCGAAAGCCCGATTCTGGTGTAGCATTATGTCATAGGCCACAATCAACAACACTTAATCAAAACAGAGAGTCAATTTAGTATTCCTGACGAAATAGGTTTCACATAAAGTCAGGATTATATTAATTAATTAGAGTTTCAAGCACATGCCTTTATATTATGAACACCATTTTGAGGACTGTTAGCCAAAAATTAATTAGATTTTTTTATTTGTAATTTCTATGACAACAGTGCAAATCATTCCGAACTCCATGGATAGACATATGAAGTTTTAAGGTTGTTTTTTTTTTTACTCCATTTTGATCATTTAAAATTTTGTTTTTCTATTATTACTTACTATGGGAACACTGAACTTTTTTTTGAATGCCCACAACCCTTCTCCAAACCACGTGGCAGCATTTTAATGAAGAGTACCTAGCTGGAGGAATAGCTTTCATGGTTGAGGGATGAGGGAGTATGGGCTGGAGCAGACACAAGAAGAAGAAATTGAATCCATGGTCCAAACGTTGAACCTGTTACCTTGCAGTGAGCATAGGCAAATGTATAAACATATTATTGAGCAGTGCAAATTATAAACATTTCCTCCAGAAAAAAAAAGAAAACATGTGTTCTATTTATGTTTTTTTTAAAGTTCCTAGGATATTAAAATACCTATCTGGTGGTAATAAGTTCATACGGTTCGCCTCAAAGGGTTAATTAATTTTGAACCAAGTACCAAAATGTTTTTAATTAAGTTCAAAGTAAACTTTTCTTTGATTCTCAAATTTGAAATTCTTAATTAAAAATCTTTTTCGACACATAAAAGCAGCCAACAACCTTTTACAACAATGACCTTTTTCTGTTGACACACTCTGCAATCTCCCCTTTAGTTTTAAAGTTTCTGACCAATAATAATTTTCAGTTTTATATTTTTATCAATTTTATAACAAGCAAAAGCATCAAAGACAAGTGGGTGAAAAACAAAAACTACCAAATAATCTGCTGGGATTCTTCGCACTCACTCAGCCCTTGCATAGTAATACTAATTTTAAAAACTGTTATATTTGGCAGTGCACCGCCAGGGCCAGCCAAAACTGCTCACCTTGTTCCCTATTGATTTTATATGACAGATTATTTAAACAATTCAATTACAGCACCAACCATCAACTACATTGATTGGTGTTTTCCATTTAGTCGACATGATCAGTAATTGCGTTATGAAGTGCAGACTGGCAATTTGTATGTATTTATTTTTCCCAATATGGCTAGCTAAACAAACCAAAATCCATTGGTATTCCTGGCTCATCCCATGTTATCGGATGCTGGCGGGTTTCCACTGCAGTGACGCATTGTGGCAGGCTTTCGAGACATTAAATCCCTTCTGGAAAGCACTGAGAAAATTCCATCTCCATGTGCCACTTTGTAATTCACTTTGGTTCCATTGAGTTGAATAGAATTTCAAATGACCCGGCTTTTTAAAATCAGAGGGAACATCCTTATGCATAAAAGGTTTGGCATCCTGTCCCCAACCACAAATTGAGTCCCAACAGTGATTGGAAGTGGCAGGTTAACTTGAAAGACCCTATCCAGTTAGGACGTCCCGCCTAAAAATGCTGCGTAAAGTAAATTTTATAATACAAAGCTATTTAGAATTTGTCATAGAGGCCTATTTGGATTCACCCATCTTGATAATATGAAATTTTAAGCATAAATTAAAGCAGGAATAGACAATAGACATATTTTTGCAGATATAATCCATAATTTTCTCTTTGCATGAGATGACTACTGTCTAGGCTTAAAGTGTTTGTGTTCAGTTCAATTAACTCATTTGTCAGTTTAAGTACATTTTGTCTTGCCTCAGTACAGATACATTGTAAAAGTAGCTCTTAGGGTCAAAATTAGGTCATTATGTGCTATCTTCATTTAATTATAAAGCTTTTTTTTATCATTTGCAAACCAGGAAGTAAGGCAAGAGCATTGTTAGCATGCTAGTTGTTAGAATTACTGTGATGGAAGAATTGTGACAGATTCATTGCAGTGAAGAATTAGGATGCACGGAAAGCGTTAGGAAAGTGAGGAATTAGTTTGAACCACTGATGTTTAAATGAATTAGTTCAGTTTTACATTACTAGTCTGAAATACATCAACAAATCACCAACTAATAGCACAAACCTACAGTGACAAAGTGAGGGAAAGTTAGCTGCACTCCACTGTGGCTCAGTGGTAAAGCTCCAGTACACATGCAAGTTTAAATGGCTTCCATTTTTTCCAATTCTCTCTGAGTTGCCTCATCAAGTATGATTCCTGTTGATCTTGAGCTGTAACAGAACAAGTATAAGTCCACATAGAGTAGTATACACCCACGCTCCCACGTATCGCGAAAACATTACCTGTTTGAACTGTTCCATTGTTTGATTTTCAAACTTTCTGTTGGTTCAAGCAACAATTTTGGGAAACCCTGCAAGGCAACTGCTGCTGATTTTGAGGTTTACAAAAGATAAAAATAATTACAATTTCTGTGACAGCCTTCCATACTTAAGTAGGCAATGTGGGTTAAGTGTTTTGCGTAAGTTTTTAAAAAAGCAATCCTGCAGTTAGTGGGTAAAGACTTATCTAACTGCATCACTGTGGCACCTCTCTCCTTTTAAGTATCACCCCAACTTTTTCCTGAACCAGCTTTTATAGTTTGTTTGACAAGACACAATACCACAGTAGCTATTGTGAGGACTCGCAAACAGAGCTTCCCATTCATCTCCACCAACCTTTTCCGTCTGACACTTGCCTCTGTACCATTTGCTCTCTCATTAGACGCTGCACAGTGTTTGAGTTGGGTGCTGGGTCCCACTCTCTACGGCAGCCCATCCGAATGCCGCAAAAGCTGGGGAAATATATGGGCCTACGGAGCGATATTTCACCGGCACAGACTTGACGTTGATGGATAGAGTATCATTAGACATTTGCCAGTTTGCTTGGGCGTGGAGTTATTTTCAGATGTAATGTATGGGGGAGGGAACAAGAGCCGGACAGGGGTTAAGAAAGATTTCATAGGAGGAAAAGTTTGATCTGAAGTTTTGGAGGGTCTTAATGCTTCCTGTAGTTGGTTTGGTTGGAAATTAGATAGTGGGTGCATTGAATGGTTAGATGCTTTCAGTTCCTTTCAGTCTTTAGATCTCAGTAATGATAAAACGTTGTCAAAAATTAAAATAAATAATTTTTCATCATGTCCATCCATCTATTTTTGTACTGCTTTTTCTGAAGCCAGGTCATGGAGGCAGCTGTCCAGACTTCCCTTTCCACACACACTTCATCCATAAATCGGAATTTTGTTGATGTATTATAATTAGATGTCAAAAATTTACATAGGGGATTTTGGATATTTCGTTTGATACCTGAGTAAACTATAACTCAAAATTGATATAAAAGTTTTCAGAGTTTCAGAGCTCCAACTTTTATAAATCAGGCTTAGAATTAGATCAACAAATCCTTCTGTACGATCTGTCAAAAGTACAAGATTGGAAAGTTTGGTGTATATAGGCCCTACTTTAAGGGGTGATCCTTGTCTCTATGAAAGAAAAATGTATTTTCAGAAAACAGCCTTTCAATTTACCATATTGTGAAATTGATTTAATACAATTTTATACAATATATTTTCTGAAAATGACTAGAGCAGATTTCATTCAACAGAATGCTGACAAAATTGTTTCTTAATTAAACTTGGGATCAATAGGCAAGAAAGTTACTATAACATGCCTTGTTTAAAGAGCTTATGAGAAAAGGGCTAATTACGATGAGAAAACAATCTCTGTTTGTTTAAGTCACTGCGTGATTAACTCATTAACTAAGGACAACAGCGCTACATAGAATTAATTTCAAGTGGCATTTTCCTGCTCTGAGACAAAACACATGCTATTTGTGTTATTTTCTTTAAACCCAGTGTGTTGCGGTAATACTATGTTCATGACTATGCATATATTTCCTGGTCATATCCATATACTAACTGAAACTGAATGCTTGTTGATTCAACTTTGGGGCAGGACAGATGGATGCAGACTTAAAGGCTCCTCACTTGGATTGGATAGACATGCTATACATTTCAGTTTAAATTGAAGGCATTGAAATTGACTTAAAATTGCAGCAATGGGCATGGTATTAAGTAAATTGCACCCATGTGATGGAAAAAAGCATTTCTATCAGCAAGTCTTAATGGAGCGATATGATCAAAAAGATGGAAGTGGGTTAAAGGTGCACGGTGTAATGTTTCTGGTGAAGGGCCTGTCAATTGCTTATGACCACAGAGTTTTTTGCTTTGGCTGGAATATTCTACATTATAGCCTTAAATCTAATGATACTGGCTTTATATTCAGAACTGCACCCTCTTCTCCACATTGTGGTATTTCAGTGTAGCAATAAACGATTTACCATTTATGTATTTTTATTTTATTAAAAGTGGCTATGTGATGTCTTAGAGCCCTACATGTATCACTTTCACTCTTCATTTAAAAAAAAAAAAAAATTGCAACTAAGTACAGGGATGTGGCAGGGACAGGGGGTAACAAAACTGGATTTCTCAAACATGCGTGAATTAGTCAAAATACAAATTTGATGATACAAAGTTAACAATGAGGGAACACTGCTAAAACAAGGGTAAACACTCTGATTTCTCCATCTGCTATATACCTCTGTCCAACTGCCCTAATCCTCCTTTCTTTCTCTTTCTCTCCAGTGATGGTTCTTCTGATCGTGATGATGCGTCGCCGTCGGAAGGAACCTCTGATCCTGGACGAGGAGCGTGACATCCGTGAGAACATCGTCCGCTACGACGACGAGGGCGGCGGGGAGGAAGACACCGAGGCCTTCGACATGGTCACCCTACGCAATCTCAACGTCATGAGAGACCCCAACGTGCGCCGTGACGTCACCCCGGACACGCCCACATTCTTTCACTACCCGCCCGCCGCCGCCCGTCCCTCCTACAAAACACTCCCGGACAACGTGGTCTTCCGGGAGTTCATCTGGGACCGCCTTAAGGATGCCGACGTCGACCCTTCAGCCCCGCCGTACGATTCCTTGCAGACGTACGCTTTTGAAGGTAGCGGCTCGGTGGCGGAGTCGCTAAGTTCGCTGGAATCTCTAAGTACAGACTCGGATCAGAACTATGACTATCTTAGCAACTGGGGTCCGCGTTTCAAAAAGCTAGCCGACCTTTACGGCAACAGCGAAGGGGCGAGTATTTTCTCATAGCGCCCTTTAGTGGCTTTCTATATATCGACACTCCTCGGACTAAAAGAAAAAAAAATAATTTATTGTTGACGGTATATGATTTGTCTGCCTTAGTGCATCGGAGGGAAGATTCAAAGACAAACACAAGAGATATTGAAAGGAAAGGACTCAGACTTCAAAGCTTGTGGTTTGTTTACTGCCCCATATGGATTTTTCTAAAGCGTACCATGGCGAGTTTGACACAGACTTCAAAAGTGGCTTGACTGGGGAGGAAACCTTGTGTGCAAAAGACATTAAAGGTTCCAGATTCGGGCTCCGGGCCAACCATTGACTGCTGAATGAATTTGTGTCAGAACTGTTTTCGGGAGGAGGGGGGAAGGGAAGGCACCTGTCCTTGCATCTCGCTTTTGATGCGTTTTTTTGCTATCTTTGTGCTCTGAAAAAAGAACTGAAGTTTGTCATAAAGTGCTGCGTCTCGCGTGGCTAATCACTTGACTGTTCGTACGGGCAACAGTTTATATGTTAATGATTTCTTCTTTAGCATTTTGCTTTGACGGGAACAGGCTTGGGAAGAGCGTTTTTTGCCATAAACATTTCAACACAGAGCCTCGTTACTCAAGGACTACATTTGAAAAGCGCAACTAAACATTCATTTCCCGTCAACGTGCTAAAGACACAATGAGACAATAATAAGTTGCTTAAACAAAGGGATCACTACTTTCCTTACAAAACATTTTTCAAATCTTTAAATGTGGAGTGTGTCTATTTTTTACTTTCTAACACCAAGTCAGAAGTATGAATTCTGAGCTATGAAATGTCAGGACTCACTTGTAATTCTCTGTACAAGACGGGGTCGAGGTATGCTTCGCTGAAGGTCAGAACAGCTCAATTGCCAGATTAATGGCAAATAGACTGTAGAAAAATATAATCATTTGTTTCTGAAGTGACAGTGCTTAACCGGGTGAAGTGGCAGTTTGTAAGTAAATGACATTTGCTTCTATAGTCGGCACAGAGCAGAATATAGTGTCCTTCAGAAATGAAGCTTACGTTATGGTATGTCTATTGGTGATAAGGGACTCTCTGTAAGATAATCATATTGTGCCAATGTTTTTGGTTTTCCAGCTTCAGATGTTCTGTTACAATTGGGTGTCGACATGTGCAGCCGATAGTTTATTATTTATTTTGAGGGAGCAAAATTGTGCAAATGTTTTTATCTTTTTGCTGACATTAAATAAATTGACATTCTGTTCATTGAGTCAAGAGTGTTTTTGTTCTTTGCCTGGGACATTAAAATAAAAATAAAACAATAAAAGAAAGAATTAAAGAGCCCATATTACGATATTTTATGATCTATGTTATGAAGTTCTTTCCTCATCAAAAACATACTCGGAGTTGTGTTTTGTTTCATTCACACGTTTAACACACAAATCCTGTATACACACGTGGACAAAATTGTTGGTACACTTCGGTTAATGGAAGAAAAACTCACAATGGTCACAAAAATAACTTGAATCTGATAAAAGCAATAATAAATAAAAATTCTATGAAATTTAACCAATGAAAGTCAGACATTGCTTTTGAACCATGCTTCAACAGAATTACTTAAAAAAGATAAATGATGGTACCTCTAGGAAAAACTGATAATAATGTGACCAAAGGGACATGTTAATCCAAGGTGTGTCCACTAATTAGCATCACAGGTGTCTACAATCTTGTAATCAGTGGGCCAATACCCAACATGTCAATACTGAAGCAATGCCTTTCTTCAATATGAACTCATTACGGACGACAGTAGCAGCCCCTTTTTTTAAATTTTTTTTTTTTTTTTGGCGTGTGTGTGTGTACATACAGATATAGATTCTGAGCTCACTCTTTGTCCCATACTCCGGAACAGTAGGTGGCGGTAATGCTCCTTTAAGTTGGTTGCCAACCGCCGTAAAACAAGAAGAAGAAGGATGACAGTAGCTCAGTTGGTAGAGTCCTCTGATCTGACGTTTAGCCGTTCAGATCCCGCTTTCAATAAAAAAAATATATCATTGGTAGAGTGGTCTGATCCACTGACCCACAGGATGGCGGTGCGATTCCAGCTCGACAGATGAAAGCTGACATATCCTCAGTTAAGACCTCAACCCACCTCGGCCTCAGTATCTGCATACACTGGTGTATGAATGTGTGAATAGGTGAGTAGTTCTTTGATGTAAAGTGCTTTGAGTGCTTTGGAAGTAGAAAAGTGCTATATAAAATTGTGACCATTGACCAAGGAGCCTGCAATCTAGGAATACATGGAATATTAGATGGATGCAGATATATACATTTTATTGTTCTGAAAAATCCATGCCGTACATTATTGTCAAAAAGGTTGTTAGCCTATTCCACCTTACTTCCAGCATTTTACCAAAGCTGCTTCCCTTTCTCCAACATGAAGAAATGAAGGATCCAGCCTTCTTCATGGACCAAAAATGCATAGAGCCGATATGAGAACATTCTTTATTCCTATATTCTTTTGATGGGGCCTTTGTAGTTGAAAGGCCTGATGATGTTTTTGATGGTTACCGGGGCACAGCGTGGACCACGATAGAGGTAGAACAACGCCTGTTTTCTACAAACGCGGCGGCAGTCAAAGGAACGCTGTTACGAGATAGTTCAAACGACAACACATGTAGCAGTGCAAGGCATATGTAAATAACCTGACCCAACACACGCCGACTGATACGTATGCAGAGGTTCAAAGTGCGCGGTGTACAGGCTGTGGGAACGTAATTATCTCCATGTGGATCGCAGCAGGGTGCAAAGGGAAAAAGACTGTAAACAGCATTTTGAAGCATTTGGGTGAAATGAGGGAAATTATTAAGAGTATAGGGACGGAAGAAAATTTAGTGCTTCAAGATCTCTCAAGATAAAATTGCATCAGGATTGTGGACACGTGTGGATAATGATCTTTTTTCCTTGTGTTTACCTTTCATACAAAAATAATAATGATGCATTGGATGTATAGAGCACTTTTCAAGGCACCCAAGTGTTTTACAATGCATTCAATCAATCTGCAATCAATTTACTCCAAACTCGCAGTGGTAAGCTAACGTAGCCATATTACCCATGTAGCCAACCTCCACAAACAAATGGTATGGTTTGGGGGAAAAAAGGGGAAAACGCTGGAGAGTTACACCTCTGCAGAAGTCCAAAAAGACTGCAAAAAAGTCAATAAAAATAAATAAAATATTCTCTTTTTTTTTGTTATTCAATTTCGTGTCTTGTGTTTTGGGAATTATGTCTCTTTCTACGGCTAACAGTTTGTGTTATAAAATTGCAGTGATTTATTTTTTCTTGCAGTTATTATGATTATGTCAATCTTGGACAAAAGTATTTTAATTAAAATCGAAAAAGGAAAATCAACAAATTACGGTCAAAATTGTGAAATAGTATTCCAACTTCAATGCAAAATCTGCCCCTGTCTCAATTCAAATTATAGATGTCAAATGTCTAGCTATGTTTAATCAGCTTAGTAATAAATCCTATTGCATCCATTCTGTTTATGGCCTTTTTAACCACCAAATATAGAAGCAAATTAAAAAGGCGCGCTAAAGTTTTGTAGCACTCTGGTGTAAGGAATGTTTTCTGGTGGTTTATTTTCTGGATGCAAGGGCTACCGTAGGCCATAACCCACACCAAAACAAGAGCAAAACAACAGCAGCCTCAAGTCACTAGAGCCAGTCTCCAAAACAGACCAGTAACTGATGAAAAGAACCTTCTCATCATCTTGTCGAAATAGCAACCAAATGCCACATACAAAAGCAGTCACATTAACAACAACACATCAGTTACAAGAACAACAAAAGGTGCCAACTCTGAGGTAAATAAATGGTAAATAAATATCAGATCATTACAATATACATAGGTAATACAAACTACAATGCAACATGGAAAATAGGTGTTGGAAAAACTGGTAAAGAAAATCCATCTCTTGCTTGAACATATTTTGTCAATTTCAAATAGCCAAAATGTATTTTTTTTTTTTCAAACCTGGACACAATTGCAGACATGCCTCCCATATAACTGAAACAGGCATTAAGTTGTTGACCTGCAGCGCTCAAGGTTACATTACTAATTCATGATCTGATATATTTTGAGCAAAAGAACTTCAGCCAAAACCTGGATTAGTTTTGTCGACTACGTGTATCCTAATCGCTGACCCACATGTTTTTGATTAGCGCTTCAAGCAATCCAACTAGCTTCTCCTGCCGATGCAAACCTTCACGAATACAATTGATGGTATAATTGATGGTATAAGTTATGATGATGCAAGTGACTGCAATTTGTTTGTTGAATAGATTTTTCTTTACTTGCTCAGTAAATAGGCCGTCTTCTTACAGGTATTGACTCGGCACAGCTTTGAACCAGTAAAAAAAAAAAGAAAAAACTCAATTTTTATAGGGGTAAATCAGGTCGCCATCTGAGTTCATTACGATGCAACAACATGAAAACTGACAAAGTCTTCAACTGATCAATGGGGCTGGACAAACAGAAGTTTCATTGGATTTGCAGATGTCAGGCAATAATTGTAATCAGCTTGAACAAGGGAGAAAATACAAAATGGAACAATGCGATAATGCCAGGTTCTATGATATGTCTGAAAATGGATTAAACAGCAGGACAATGATGTATTTCAGAAAGTGTGAAGAAGCATGTGGACTCCTGTTCGTTTCATTAAAAAGTCATTAAAACATTATTCACCTTATTCAGGAAGTTGCCACGAGTACTTATGAGTGAAAGTTTGGCACCATTGCCAATACGTCACATTTGGTCCTCAAAAATTTAGTTAATAATTGATGATAGCGATGGTTAAGTTTGTTAAGACTAGGATTACAATTACATTACAATTTGAGGATAATTGAATATTAATCCAAACAAGGCCTATCATTTGTGTAATTTTGCCAGTTTTCAATCTACCCAGAAAAAGGATCCGTTTTATTGGCGGTGCACATGAACACTGAATGTTTTGCACAAATCAGTCTACATAATAAAACATTTTAGCAGTGAGACTTTTCTCTGGTTCTTCCAAGTGAATTGAATTCGCTCTTAGCCATGCAATCGCAGCTAAAGTGCAGGTTAGTAACAGTCACAACCAAAATGGCTACGTCAGAATAAGGTGGATATAGTCACATTTATTAAGTGTTTTCAGTCTTGAACCCTTAAAAGTTAGTTTGCACTCTGATATGCAGTTCATACAGTACAACAGACACTGGGGCAAAGGTGGTTGATGTTTCTTGCTCAAGGACACAAAACTATGGCACTTGTAGCAATTGGGGTAATCTATGAAACTGTTCAAATGTTATTTCTGTAGTCTAGGTATTTTCTCTTCGGCTCTTAGCATTTTAAACCCCCGGTATCTAACTTTATTGCTCCTCAAAAATAAAAAATAAATAAATAAAAGCATGTTCTGTCATTATAGATGTGTTTATGGCACTAACGACATAGAAAACCATGTGTTCTTGCTTTGGGCGAGCTTGCATCTCCACAAACCTGACTCTTATTTTGCTTGGAGGAGGGTCTCTTCCTGATTGTTTCCATCGAAGTGTTGTTCCTTTGGCTGAAATCTTCTGCAGTATGACAACTTTCTATTTGTATGGACGCTTACAGTTGATTTTCCACCCCCCAGAAGTTACATTTTATCACTTTAAAGACAAAGATAAGTTCAAGAACTCTCAAATTATTGTATTTTTCTCTTATAAATTTTTTGTGAGTTGTATATTTGGGGGCTGTATTGTTGGGCTCTCTACCAACTATTGCCATTTCACATCACTACCTCAACTGTGGATTGTAGCTGAGAAATGTCTACTACAAAGTTGTCAAACTAACTTTTTATTTACCACTAGCGCCACTTAAATTAATATGTTGACAAAACCGAGTCTGAATTGATGAAGTTTACAAGGATTTAGTGAGATATAAAATTGTATGTTTCAATTAATTTTACTTTTTATGTTTATGTTATTTGATTTTTCCATGATGACAAATTCAAGGTTTTGGAGAAAGTTCAAAATTTAAATTAGGAGAAAAGGACCTCTATGTAATTAACATGAAAGGTACATTTGAGATGTGGCAATTTGTTATTTAATATAATTTTTAGTATTTTTTGTTTTGTTTTTATGGGACAATACAGGAAAGGAGATGTTAGTGAGTCGGTGAATATTGAATTTTTCATTTTTATTTTTTGGTATTTATATGTAAAAACGCAGATTAAACTCATGATTCACAAATGTAATCTGTCTTTATTTAAATACATGGTTTCCTGGTACTTTTTTGGCATAAAATGTTGTATTGATTTTGTTTGTGAGTGCAGTTTGGGTCAGATCCAGATGAATAATATTGTTGAGAGTTTTTGCCACGCCCCCTTTTAGTTGACTAATTGATCGGCAGGACATGTCTTTAATCGAACAAGAATTTCTTTAGTCGACTACAGCTCTAGATAACTGGTGGTCCATCCAAAAGCTGCTCTGATGCTGTGCACGTGCCCAAAGTTACTCAATCCCAGTGATGCTTACAACTCTTTTGTCTGTGTTTGCAGTCAATAAAATACTCAATAATTAGATGCAGACAGTGTACAGTAATCACATTTTGCCGCAAGGTTTTGTTTTTTTGGGGAGAAGCCCAAAATGTACACATTTACAATAATAAAGTCGAGAACTCCACCTTTTTAGAGTCTACTAAATACACCTATGTTTTTAGCCATTCCATAATGCCACAGTGTAATTATTTGTTAAAGATACACTGTGCAATATTTCTGGTTGAGGGTCTGCCACTTGCTTGTCTCCATGCTGATGCTATTTGTTTGACTGGAATGTTCCACAGTATGGCATTAAATGTATAGTATCTATGGCTGAGGTCACAGTAAGAATGTATTTTATTTATTTATTAATTTTGTCCTTTAAAAGCATCTGTAACTGAATAGACACATGGTAGAAAAGTTACATAGTGAAGCTTTAAGTACAATTATTAAATAGAGGTTATAATAAACAAATAATATCAATTAGGTTATTTTTACAGCTGAAATGTCCTTGCTTGTAAAAGTTGAACAATCTCCATGTAAGATCATATTGTCCAACACAGACATCAGATGAAGACAGCAGTAGCCATGATGACTGATTGAGCTTCTGTCCATCACAATCAGACCTTGAGTGTCTAAAACGCCTGGCGCCTGGGGGCCTCTTATGAGCAATCACGGAGCCCTTCTATCAGCGCGTTGATCTGGCCTCCTCCCAATCACGCCTCACTCCGCTCCAATCTTATCATAACCACGCATCATCAACAAATTGGCCGGACAAAGAGGTGGACATTTGGAGAGGTTTTTGGACACAGGAGGGTAGGTCGGGGGGACTTGTCTGAGGAGATGGTCAGATGGAACAAGGCTAATAGAGTTTGACCTCTCTGTAGAAATCCCTCTCCACCACAGCACACGGGCTTCTGATTTGGACTTTGGCCTATCTAAGTAATGACTCATGTTTAAAAAGGTAGAGTAGAGAGTTTAAAGCTGGATTTTTAGACAGACATAAATCACATATGTAGATCATTATTGTACATGTGGACTAAATTTCCATTTCACTGAAATTATAAAGAATTCACTATTATTCATATTATTCTTCACCAGCCTGACAAGGTGCTGCACAGCCGCCCTGTAACGTGCAAAAGCTGTAACTTGTACTAACATTACTAATCCACAAAGGAAATTACTTGGGCTCAAAAATAAAACCAAAAAGAAGAACAGAGCTTTGTAATGCAAGGGAAAAAAAAAAGTCAAAACCATACTTTAGAACATTCTCTATGGAGACAGATATGTTTAAAGCCATACTGTGCAAAATTCCACCCAAAGAAACATTTCCATGGAAATAAGTAGGATGAGGCCATCCTCCAGGCTGCTCTGCCTAAAGCTTTTAAGTGGAATAAACACATCAAAAACATGCTTTTATTTCAGTCTGTGACTTTAAACCTATAATATAAATCTTAAATGTTAAAAAAATAACATACAGACGCTTGAACAAGACAAGACCCCCCTCCCCCCAATTGTGCTGGCACAATTACAGCACCACTAATGCCTCTCAGGCATTTGATATAGGGCATTGAGGTTTAATCTATCATTCTGAGGTCGAACTGCTCAGCGCTGCTATTTGCCAAAGTTGTGCAAATATCACAAGTTTCCCCCTCTCCTCCTCCTCCTCTCCACTGATCCCTCCCTGTTTGTCTGACATAATTAATGAAAATATTCATCGATCACGCCCTTTGCTCTGCTCTCATTTCCATATTTTTACATGAAGCCGGCAGCCCGCGCTTGACTCCCTGCTTAATAATTCACCCCATGTTTTCTCTTCTACCTTTTTGGCATTGTCGTTCCAAGGAGCTAGCATACAGGCTCTTTTTTTTCTATTAATACACAATAGCGCGATGAGGAGACGGAATTATCCCGGTTGTATTTAATTGAATTTGACCAGGTTCGCGCTCTGTCTTTCTAATCTTCTCTCCACGCTGTAGACTTCGTCCCCACAGAGAAAATGTGGTCCGATAAACTTTGAAGCTAGCGCGAAGGAACCTGCTTTGCTATACGCACTTTGAATTATTCATAAGTTAGGGACTAGGGCATCTTCAAATAGCCTGTCATTTTCTTTTACCCTCCGTCACGATACCCATATGGTAGAGCTGTACACGGGAGACAGGAGGGGGAGTAAGGTAATCTGCGTCCAAGGCGAGCCAAACAAGAGTAAAACATACACACAGAAGCTACAAAAAGGATGCAAGGTCTAGAAAATTGTGAGTATAGAATTACAAAATATTCTCTGTTTGTGAAATTGTGATGTTGGATAAAGGGCACGTGAGGTGAAGAGTGCAACTTTTAAGAGAGGATTTAAAATACATGTTAAAATGAGCAAAAATAACTGTGGATTTATACTGTTTCACCCTGTACTGCTTTTACCATAGTCTCTAGTACCAAGATCAAAATCTAAAGGTGGACTATTTAACTTTTCTAGTGGGATACATAAGATGAGCAGTGCAAATTTAAAGAAAGGACACAAATATATATTATGCTGACATGTGAAATATTGGCAATGGATTTCTACTATTTTCATTACTCCTTATTGTATATTTACTGTATTCTCTGGTGCCAAACTCTAAGATCAAAACCTAAAGATGCAATATGTAACTTTTCTGGTAGGGTTTCATCCAGCTACTTGTCCCCCAGGGTTGTTTTAGCTTTGACTGGAATCTTCTACTGTATCACTTTTAACTTCTTGCATTCACTCAGCTGCAAGTGATTTATAGCAAAATGCAAAATGTGAAAAAAAAAAAAAAAAAGCAAATAAAACTGCAAGTGGCGTCATCACCTCTCCACAGACCTGACCTTGGCCTGATGGCATGGCCTGCTTGTCTTTATGGAGATAGATGAGTTTAATCACTGTGGAACATTTCAGGCAAAGCAATGACATCTCCAAGGTGACAAACCCTTCACCAGAAAAGTTACATAGTGTAACTTAACTTTCTACAATGACAAGAAAGCACTTCTCAATCAACAAACATCCTAAAAGTAACAATGATAGAAAATACCAGACATCATACATTTTTTACATACATTTTTTAAATGCCTTTTTAAAAAATACATTTTAACACAAATATAACACACAGTTCAGCCAGTAATCTTTAAAATGAACCACTCCTTTGATGTGGTGGGGTTTTAGACTCCATCACAGCGCTGAGACTGCTCTTATCAAGGTGACAAATGACATCCCCCTGAACACTGATGCAGGCAAAGTCTCAGTCTTGATCCTGTTAGATCTGAGTGCTGCCTTTGAGATTGTCAATCATGGGATTCTCTTACAGAGACTAGGGGACTGGATGGGCATCTCTGGTACTGCACTAAACTGTCCTAAAAAAAAGCCTATCTAGAAGACAAAAACTGCTTTGTTGAGATTGGAAACAGTGTCTCAGATCATGTAGTGGGGTGCAACAAGGGTCAATCCTGGGACCCCTTTAGTTCACTCTCTACATGCTGCCATTAGGCCAGTTAATATACAATAATGTGTTCTACCACAACTACGGAAGACACTCAGATCTATGTCTCACTGGGAGCAAGTGAATATGGGCCAGTGGATTTACTCTGACACTGCATCCAGCAGATCAGTGTGTGGATGCAAAACTTTCCCCAGCTAAACTCAGACAAGACTGAGGTCATCATCTTTGGCCCACAGAAACAAAGAGAAAGTGTTAGCAGTCACCTCCAGTCTCTCTCTCTAAAACCTTCAAATCAGGCTAGAAATCTAGTGGTAATAATGGACTCAGACTTGAACTTTAACAGCCACATCAAATCAGTAACATTTGCAGCTTTTTATCATCTAAAAAAACAGTGTAAAATCAAAGGTATACTGTCTATGCCAGACTTTGAGAGACTTATCCATGCATTTGTCTCCAGTGGATTAATTCTTAGTAGGTTAACAGCCTCCTCACTGGCCTCTCCAAACGAACGGTAAGACGGCTGCATACAGCATACACCTAGAACGCTGGTGCTTGGATCCTCACTAGAACCAAGAAGTACGTGCACATAAGTCCTGTGCTCAGGTCTCTGCACTGGCTCCTGTGCCTCATAGAATAGACTTTAAAGCAGCTCTCTCCATGGCCCAGCGTCAAAGTACATCCCTGACATATTAGAGCCATACGAACCATCTCACACTGTAAAGCATTTTTAATAACTCGTGCTATACAAATAAACTTACCTTTCCTAATCTTACATCGGAGATCTTTATGGGACAAAACTATGGATCACAATATTAGTATTGACACTTAATCAATATCCAAATGTATTGTGTTTCTCTTCTTTAGTAAAATTTTATTGGAATTGAGTTTAGCCACAAAACATTTTTTCTATTATGTCCTCAAAACCTCAAAGATCCATCTAAAGGACCGTAAAACAGGCTCAAATGATTACAGCTGCACTACTAAAGTTTGAAGGATCAGCAAAGTTTAATCATACTACTATTATTCAGTTTGAATTTTGGATTTGGAACAATTTAAAAACATTTGTAATAGTTACCTTCCACAGTTTGTTCCCACTCAAAGAGACAGTTCAGGTTCTTCAGTCTTCCTTTTTTCCAAGGCGACTCATTGTTCAAACTTTTTTTTTTTTCATGCAAAAACCTCTGGTGATAATTTCTTTGGGATTTTAAGCAACATAATTTTTAAAAGTTGATGCTCTCAAATATCTGTTGATGGATACATAGGGCTACACGTTCCCCATATTCTATAGACGGGGAACCTACCTCATATTTTAATGCCCTGTTTAAGATAACACAGCTCAGGTTTAGTACCTACTTTAAGTGGTTTACACCAGCTGTGATGCAGAGGTGAGTATTTGGCTAAAGGTTCACGTGGGTTCATTTGATAACAGAGTTGTCTCGTTTAATTACCTGAAAACCTCTCTACACTACTGTGGTGTTCGGGTCAAATCTTTTCTGCAGACCCACACCTCACCTGAACCTGCACTCCAGGTCAGTGTAACATCAACATCTGGTGTAAAAGATAATGTTCCCAAATCCTGCTGCTCTCAATCTATTTGGAATGGAAAACACCTGCACCAGTCCCCAGGTGCCCCATACAGGTATTTAAGGTAAGATACTGTATTGATCCCTTGTGAGGGAAATTCATTTTCTACATTTGACCCATTCTTCAACCAGTGCCACTAGGGCAACCTGTCAGCAGCAGTGAGATACTGATGAACAGCACTCAGGGACTCATCTGCATGATCTTGAGCTAGGCTTGGTTGATCAGGACCATCTTAGCTGAAGAATTTTACCTAATGTGCATGTTTCCACCCTATTGTTAAACCAGACATTGATCCTAACCGTAACCCAAAGCCATAACCTTAAACATTCTACCTGTTCCTAATCTTAACCCAAATCTTAACCTATTTGAGAAATAAACTACTGTAAAATAAATCAAATCTGCTGATTTCTATTGTGAACTGCAGCTTTCTGTAGAAGCTGTCACCGTGGTCTGGCAAAGTGACTCTTTGTTGTCACGACATTTAGACTGATGTAATTCACTGTTTCTGTTATTAATCATTTTATTTTAATCATCAATATTACTTTTTAAATCGAACATGTTAAACAATGATCCAGGTGACTCACAGATTACAACCAAACACCAGAAAAAAGTATGGCTTGATCTTTAGAAAACAGTTGCAACAGCGTGTTACCTAATAGAATTACGTAAAAATTCACAGACTGAACTTTTTGCCACACCAGGCATATTTATGACTTCCAACCAGTATTATAACATGGTTTGAAAGCTCATTTAAATTGCTTTAGTACAATATGACGCCTTTAGGCTAATTATCGTCATAGCCTGCCACACACACATACAAGTGAGTAGGAGTAATTATTGTTCAAGTTTTGGTACTCGTCAGCTCTCTTCCACCCGTGACACTTTTGGCAGTACTTCTCCGTGTTTACCGTGCTTTGTTTGCGTGACAAACCGCACCGGGCACGTCCCCTCCGAGGTAATTGGGATTGGCCTCCCCGATGCAAGCCATGTCAGCATTAGCATATCATTAGCTCTTTCCGCGAGCGCTCAGTCAGAAAATGAGGGGTCTCCGTGGACCGCGGGCTATGTCGATATGGCAGGAACACTTGACACCTTTGCCTTGGTGGCGCTCCACAGAGACGGGCGTGGGAGGATCGGCTCTATGCATTTGGGCTTTGACGCTCCAGGTAAGATGTCATCATTTTATTTTGTTAAACGTTGTGTTTTCAGCTACAACTGGTGCGGTATAATTGAGTGTTTAGAAAAGTTGTGTTAAGTTGCCTCTGAAAACATAAGTTAGAAAAATGCAAAGAATGTTTTAAATAATCATATCATAGCTTTGCAAAAGTGTCTTTTATGAGCTTATAGCCATGCTGCAACAGTGTTCCCTCATCCTTAAAGCCATCGTATGTAACTTTTTGCCAAAAAATAGACTAAAATGAAAGCTTGTTTTTATGTTTTTATTGCACTGAAAAACCAGCAACCTTACTGTGAGCGATCTTGCCTCCCCACAAGTCTGACTCTTATTTGTCCAGAGGAGGGCCTCCTTCTGGTGTTTCTATGGAAATGTTGTTCCTTTGGCTATAATCTTCTACAATATGGCATAAAACTGATGTTCTGAAGTTTTGTGTCCATGGAATCATGCAGTTGACGATCCCTAACCTTCCAAAAAGTTACACGCAATCACTTTAACTTACTCAAAGTTGTATTTTTAATTGATTTATGTATGTTTGAATTATCCTACATTGATCTGCATTCAAGCCTAGACAAAAAAATATGTTTTTACCTATCCCCTATCTCCACCCACAGCTCTGTATTAAAAGTCAGACTACAGGTCAGACATGGGGGTTAAAAATGCCACATAACCATTTTCAAACAAAACAAAGCAACACACAATCAGAAATCCTCTACAAGAAATGGCATTCAATGGAATTGACATTATTCTATTTTATTCTGTGATTAATGCATGATAAGCAACCACAAAAAATAAGTACTGGAACCTAAAAAACGTATCATTCAAGCACTGGCCTGAGAAAAGAAAGTCACCTATCTCTACATCACACAAACTCTGAAACATTTTTTTTCATGATGCAGAAGTATCCATTAATATACATTAATTTAATTAAATCTCTTTACTGTCCAATATTTCTGCAATTTTCTGGCAAAATGAAAGTTACCTACAGAGCAATGTCAATATGATATTTCACAAGGGTAATGTTTTTCCAATGACAATGGCTTCAGGGTTATTGACGAGTCTTTGCAGCACTCAGCCATAAGATGAATATAGAAAGCAGTATTTCTGATTTCTGTTTATTTATTTATTTTATAATACAATATAAGACAAGCACAATATGCAACTGAACTCAATTTTACTCAAAAAATATCAGTCAAGTCAATTGGATATATAGTGTATACCTTCTGTGAGCTAATGATCCAGGAACCCTGATATAACACGGCTAAAGTTCATGTGAGTATAGTATTGATTATATGAAGTCAGGAGTACAATTGTGTGTCAAAAATACATTTAATTTTAAAATGTCAATTTTTGCACAATATTTATTGAATATGATTTCAAACTTTTACATCAAAACTTTTACATCATATATATATATATATATATATATATATATATATATATATATATATATATATATATATATATATATATATATATATATATATATATATATATATATATATATATATTAAAGTTCATGTTTGTGAAAAGAAACCCAACCTTTGTGAAAGCTGCAGGGCCCTGGCCACTGAACATTAGTATGAATGGCAGTATGTATTCACAGAAAATGTATTATGCTGTGTAGAATGCTTTTTTTAGGATTAACTGCAGTACCTGGAGTAGCCACTAACCGAACTTGCTTCAAGATCAAGGAGGACTTGCATTATCCTGTTCAAAGTATATAAAATCTATCTAAATATATAAAGGCTGTATATAAGAGGTGGGGTAAGGAGTAGGGCTGCAACGACTAAGTGATTAATTGTGATTAGTCGGCTATGAAAAATAATCATAGTCATATTTTAATCATTGTTACCTGGACTATACAGACATTTCACCCCTAAGACAGTGGCATTATGAATACTTTATTAATATATATTATATATTTAGAAGCCTTCAGTCACCATATTTCATACTTTATTTGGTTGATAGTGTATTTAAAAAAGTTTTTTTTTTTAAAGTAATTGTACATCCAATGGCTAACTAGTTGATAACTGAAATAATTGTTAGTTGCAGCCATTGTAAGGAGATACAGAGCAGAGATGAAGTAGTGGCTTTGGCATGACATACAGTTTTCTGAGACATAAGGCTGTTGTACAATTGTATGGATGATGGTATGAATGTAAAAGAAATACTTACACTACTCTCATGCGCAGTTCTATATCAAACCAGGCATAGCTAATTACTGCTAAACTATGTGCAGCTACAGTATTGCTAATTATGTCGATTACACTTTGTTAAATCTGATACAGCAGTGACATATTTTTGCCCGTCTGTTGAACACTGTGCTGTAATATTTTCTAATTACCTTAGTTCATCAGTGTTCCAAGCAGACATGAGCCACGTGTCAAAGTAATGTGAGCAAGTTAAATGAACATGAACTTTTTATATATAAAGTGTTTCTTCATCTATTTCTTGCTGTGAAAATGTTTTCTTATTATTCAGAGCAGGGAAGGTAATATGAACATTGATGAAAAGAATTTAAATGGTGTCAGTGTTTAATAGAGCTAAAAAAAAAAAAAAAAAAAAAAGTACTATTTCATGTGAAAGGTTTCATTTAGACAAAATTGAATCACTTTTTTCTTGTTTTTTTTTGTTTTACTATGAGTGACCAAAAGAAACATAGTAAAGACACTGTACCTGATGTTAAGCAGAACTAGTTAATTTTAAACGGTTTGCAGTGGTCCAAAATGATTCCTCACTTACATTATGCATTCTGAGCATCGTGAGAGTGGAGTTTTGCTGTCACAGTACATACACATACAACTAGCATGCTAACCACACTTCCTGATTATCATACAGTAACATTAATTAGACGCAAACGATATTCAGTTGACTTGTTTTGACATCAGGAGCTGCTTATACAGTGTATCTGGGCAAGACACAGTTTGCTCAGATACAGTTGTCCCTCACTATATCACGGTTCACCTTTCACGGTTTCCCTGACTTTTGTGTTCTGCGTCCTGATTGGCTAAGGGACTGTAGACCATTGTCCATCAGTCTCCTCTGTGCCGTGTTTCCTGTACAGTACAGAATGTGTTCAGCCAAATTTACATAAATGTTGGATTGCAGTGTGACTCTAAAGTGCTGTATGTTTGCAAGTTTTCTCCCAGACAAACCCCACAATGTCAATGAAACGTTCTGCACCGACAAAGACGCCTACGAAGGTTTGAACAAGTGTTTAAACAAGAAAGAAATGTGAGAAAATGTTAATGCCTGT
This sequence comes from Periophthalmus magnuspinnatus, assembly GCF_009829125.3. Lineage (NCBI taxonomy): Eukaryota > Metazoa > Chordata > Actinopteri > Gobiiformes > Gobiidae > Periophthalmus > Periophthalmus magnuspinnatus. Next base: position 11,579,530 of record NC_047145.1, on the reverse strand, counting down.
CTGAGAAAAGTGTATAAAGTGTGTGGTGAGGGGGTTTCATATATAATAATTGTAAAAATAAAGCTGATTATTTTGCAGATTTCGCCTGTTGCGGGTTATTTTTAGAACGTAACCCCCGCGATAAACGAGGGACCACTGTACACGGAAATAATTGAGTACATGTCTTTAAATGCCAGGGTTATGCATGTCGCGTTTTATAATTAATTATTGTTTGCTAAATCACGTACCAAAAACAAAGCCAATACTGCAGAATTTATTCCTAGAAAGTCAAGATCATTTTGTTTTCTTGCCATATACCAAATGGAGAATAAACACATTGAAGAACATTGACGACTCACCTACTCATTCTCAAACTATCAGGTTCCAACCGCCCATCAACTTGTAATTGAAGGGTATGAGTGAAATGAAGATAAAAGCATACTTTTCTGTTTCGTGCGTAGCAGTCTTAAGGGAGACATTAGACCAGACAATATGTACCAAGACCTTATAAAACACATAATCCAAAATACCAAAGAAAGGAGACAAACTAGGGCTAAATCGAGCATGCTATAATTGTTTCCCATTGTCATTTACACTTGGAAGTTCATTAACTGTGACTCATACATGTTTCCGTAATCTTTATGCTTTCGAGACGCTAATGCTGTGAAAATTCTTGTTTTCCCCCGACCCCCCAAACACGCCCACTGCTCTGTACTTACAGTTTACCCCTTTTGTTCTTAAATGATAATATATGTAGGATTCAGCAGCGTTGTCTAGTCATTTTTGCATAAAACAAATCCATTGCACGGTACAGCGAACTGGAGCTTTTCATAGACAGGCCAGTTAGCACGGTCTAGCAAGCACGGCACTTTGTTGTGGAGTTTGTGGTGATGCGCCGTAAAGACTGTCACCAAGCTGACACAATGCATATATTTAAGAAAGAAAAAAATTACTAAATTAATTTAAACAACACTTTTATGGTTCTTGCGATCACGTTGAGCGTTAGTGAACATAAATGATCAGCAAAAAGTGTAAGAGTTCATCTGTTGTACTTCCAACTCTTTATGGTCAGACTGTGTTAAAACAAAGCTCATATGAAAGTCTAACTCAAGCAACAGAGCCTCAGACAGAGCAGTGCCCCGAGCTAGCTTCACCCGTCCGAGTTAAGCCGATGACATTCCTTGAAAAGCATCAGTAGACCTTGCCATCTTAGAAGTGACCACGACTCCTATTCAAAAGCTATGAAAAGAATTCTACCCTACCTTTAACATGTAATTTCAATGATAAAATAAAATATAAGCCTGAGTACATGACCGCCACAGTATTTGGAACTTTGAACTCTCCATAATGACTACAAAGCGTCTTACACAGAGATGAGTGTGAGTGAAATCTTCCCTCTCCTCTCTATTATCTCACGCTGACCTTTGAGAGATCACTGTCTGAATGCTAAGCAGAGCGCCGTTTCGTCTGACCAACCCGAGCTGTAAAGAAAAGAGGACGCGACGCAGACAGACATTTTGAAACTTCTATTTCGTTTTTTGAAAAAGGATTGGAAGGATTGTGCAGATGCTGTTCAGCTCCAATTTTAGGGAGCATCAAAAAAAGTGTAGCCTAAACTAAATATTATGCTGCTGGAGCCTAAAGGACAGGGTTCAGATGATACCACAGGATTCTATAGACAATCAAATTTGATAGATGTTGTTAGAATGTGGATGTTTGTTGTAGTACAGTGTGTTATTGGGTCTAATCAGAAATAAACACGATCAGGTCTGACATTGGAGAATTTACCTTTTGGATATTCATGGCAAAGTACAATAGTTTAAATAGGAAAAACTGGCTCTTGTCTCTCATCTGGGAGTTTGACATCCCAGGATCTGAAAACCGCCAACACATTTCAATATCTCAATAGATCAGCCGGCCTCCACTCACCTTCATTAGACACCATCTTAACTTTTCATCACTAAATGTCCTTTGGCTAACTGACTTCAAATGTTCATTTTCATTTTTGGCCTCATTAAAACTTCTTATGAACAAAAATGACACAAGATTAACACAATTTACACACGTAGATGTTCTTTAAGTTGAAGTCCAAAGCTCCAGTGGTTTAAAAAGCACATAATGATATATACAAACCTGTATATCATTAAAGTAATAGTATGAAACTTTTTGGTGGTGGAAAGGCAACTGCATGACACCATGGAAATACAACGTTACAACCATACTTTGTAACATTCTCCATGACGAAAGATACTGGACTTTGTAGAGCAGGGGTGTCAAACTCAAATTCACAGAGGGTCAAAATTGAAAACTGTGAGTAAGTCAAACTAAATATTTATTGAAAAATTTCAACCACATCTGCATGTTTTTCAGAAGGGGTGGATTGAATTTGTGTGAGGCGACAGGTAGCAGATGTTATTGAGTGTCAACAGAAGTGGCGGGGGCCAGTGCCAACACATTTGATTCTTAGGATTAGAGGTGCATGTGCTATATTGGCACGGCAGCCGGCGGGCCAGCTCTAATACATATTTGATATGATCTGGCAGGCCAAATATAATTATATTGAGGACAAAATTTGGCCCGCGGGCCTGAGTCTGACGTGTCTTCTGTAGAGTATTATAGTCAAGCAAGCAATATTTCCATGGAAACAAGCGTATCCAAAAAAAAAAAAAAAAGTTTTGTGGCGATGCAAGCCCGCTCAGTGTAAGGAGGCATGTTTTTCTATGTTTTTAGTGCATTAAAGAACCAAAAAACAGCTTTTATTTTAGTCTATTTTTCTGCCAAAAAGTTACATACTGTGGCGTTAAGTTTTACCTTTGCTCTAGTTCAGGGGTGTTCATTACGTCGATCGCGATCTACCAGTCGATTGTAAAGGCATTTTGGGTAGATCACGTCCCGTCATCCATCCAGTCACATGACTAATCTACAGGACAACAGTCAGATTACACCTGACCCTAGGTCACATCATGGGCGCTGCTCACGCATAAACAAGCGCGAGTTAGCTTATCCCTATAGCGTCGGATCCTATCGTCACCGTTAGACTCGCGGTTGCGGACTTTCCAGCAGCGTAACTCCGCGCCCAGTCGTGCGCTCATGTAAATTCAAACGGCGTCTCAAAGCGGAGACATGGGGCTATCTAAATATTTTACCATCATTACGGTAATCTGCCTCTGTTGTCCCTCGAAGGTGACGAATGAGAGCACGGGGCTGCGGGGATTTTCCCAGTCATTTATTCGATGCGTAAAAGAAAAAATATGGATGGATGTGTAAAATAGAAGTAGTTGTGTGAAAAAATGCAGTAAATTCTGATACTTTGTTTAACATGATTTTTATGGCTATAAAAAAAAGACAAAACCGTAATCAACATGATTAGCTCTGTTATCGCTTTTAAATTAAAAATGCAATTTTACTCCTGGCTGTCAGAAGCTACTGCCCGAACTATGCATCCCCCACTGATTCCATTCAGTGCAAGTCATCAGAGCAGTAATCATCATTCAAGTAATTATGAACATGTAAGAAGTTCAGTTGTGTTGTGCAGTATTATCTCATGACGTTGTGCAAGGTCCATCAAAATGCACTGTACATGTAAGAATTCATAATACATTTACAAATAAATATATGTTTAACATTTTTGTATTAGGTGGTAGATCTTTCAGACACGATCATTTTAAAAGTAGCTCACATACTGAAAAAGTCTGAGCACCCCTGCTGTAGTTTATGAACTCAGTAGTGACGGAGAGCGAGATTGCACATTTTAGAGTGGTCATTATGTCCTGTATCTTCTTACTTTCCCTAATTTTTTAACAAATGTATTTTCTATCTATTTTAACCCAATCTCACTGTTTGTCCTACTTTTCCACCCAGTTCCCCAGGCAGTTAAAGAGCACGATGTTTCAGTCACATCGCCCTCAAGAGAATTATTTATACTGGCCAGGTTGGAGCCCATCTAATTTGGGTGAAGCGGAGAGTACACAAACCTGGAGCTGACATTTTTAACGCTGAAAGCAGAGGAGCAGGCTGAGACAGAATAAAACATGGCATCACATCACTCTTTGATCCAGTGTACTTTTCCCTTTTGACATTCAAAGACCAGGAGGAGGAGTGGGACAACCTGCCACCAAGTCTACTAAGGTACTAAGGAAAGTCATGCCAAAAGTGTTTATATTCACCCAAAAAAGAGAATCAGGATATTTTTAAAATTGGCAACAAAAATGAGTATTAAAATAAAAAATAAAATTGCAAGAGCTGTGTGACAAGGTTATATTGTGACTCAGTGATTAGTACGTTCCTCCGCAAACTCAAATGTTGCTGGTTCAATCCCATTTTGTCTCGCTGTTGTGTTCTTAGGCAAGGTACTTTAACCTCTTCGAATATACTTGTCCAAAACATTTGCCAAACTTTTTTTTTGTTTGTTTTTTATGGGGGGGCTGGTGGGTTCATGGTTTGATCCCAGCTCTGACCAGTGCATACCACAGTTGTGTCCTTGGGCAAAACACTTAACACTTAACGGACTTGGATTATACTGTTTTGTTTTTCAGCATATTGCATTTTTTATCAATACATTTTATCATACATTTTATATTATATTTCTTTTAATATTTTAATTTTTTTATTATAATTTTCTTTGTGTATGTATTCATTTTATTTCAGTTTACTCTCAATAAAAAATAAAATAAATAAACAAATAAATACATAAATAAATAATTCCATTAATAAGAGCAGTTTCAGGTTTATATTTGATGAAAAAAACATATCTTAAAAAAACTAAACTTTTAAAGCACATTTTAAACACATTGCTATTTACAGTTAAAACCCTGTAACTAAAAACACCTATACCACTCTCACCTGACCTTCACCGTCAAAAATCCCGTTGCCAGATTGTGATAAAATTACACGGATTGCTCCCGTGGGCCGTTGTGTATTTTCACCATGAAACAACATCAGGCTCCAAATGATTCGATAAAAGCCATGGTAACAGGCCTGTCCTTGTTGAGCACCATATACGAACGCTGCTGCCTTGATACCTAATGACAAAACATCTGCTCCATTGTCCCCATACGTCATACAATTGCTCTGTTAGTCTCCGTAAACACCTCATTTTGACACCTTGAACAGCGTTGAGTAGACTTATTTTTTACGCGGTTGTTACGCTAACTAGATCGGGAGTCACTGCCAAGTGAAGTGCTTCTCCGAGGGGTAATTAAATGTCAAAATTGGTAACAAATACAGTTTAGCATGGGAAAAACGTCTCACTATGGGTTTAGTGGTTTTAGATGCTAATTCAGAGCGTAAAATGCATTGACTTGAATGTCTAACGGGATCATTTAGTCTCCCATAGCTATACATTATTCCTGTGACTAAACTGCAAATAAAGGCAGCATTATTGGTTGTCTTACAGAATATAGCCTTGTACTTGTTCCCATTACGGTCATCTGTACATGAATAGGGTAAAGTACTATTCCTAAGGTTCCCTGTGTTTACAAGGACGTATAGTTTAGTACACTTTTTGTATTATGTCTTTATTTATCCAGATGGACATACAGTTCTTTTGTAAACGTAAGGACCTTGGTACTGTGAGGTCAGAGCGAACTGAGAGAGAACCACTTTTCTTTTTTTATTATTATTTATTCCTCAATAAAATCTGTACTATTGCCACTTACGGGTTAAAAAACAGCAATATAATCATAGCTGAAGCTGGGATGCCATATGCTGTCATATACTGAGGAGATGTCAATTCATGGGGTTTATTACAAAATGCTTTTAGTTATATAGGATCTGGCAACCCAAAGTGAGGAGATAATCATGCTTTCTTATTGCATAATTGGCTTGAGAATCAAAGTATGGAGTGTTATAACCTATTTTGACTTTAAAATGCTGATCACACGTCCGCAGAGATACAATTTTATGGGTATTGTAAAATTCCGGTGTAGTTTATTTTCTGAACACAACCGCACCAAAACAAGAGCAAAACAACACCAGCCTCAACTTGTCTCTCAAAACAGGCCAGAAACTAATGAACAGAACTATCACGTGTCGGCATAGCAACCAAGTGTCACATACTAAAGCAGTTACATCAACAACAACACATAAACAGTTAGCAGGGGTGTCAAACTCAGTTTCACCGAGGGCCACATCAGTAAAATGCCCTCAAATTTGCATAGATGGAAAAAATATCACTGTGTAGCTGCGTATCTCCTGATAAACTGACATTTAAGACAGTAATACATTATAATTTACATTTTCACGGGCCACATAAAATGATGTGGTGGGCAACATTTGGCCCGGGGCCTTGAGTTTGACACATGTGAGTTACAGGAAAAACAAAAGGGGTCAACTCTGTACTAAATACAAAATATCAGATCATTACAGTATTTAAAAATATCAAGTTTTAAAGGTTGTAAAAACATGATATTCGATGAGAAAACAACATATCATGGCTTAAAAGTTAGCATATTATTTCACCTTTACCACCTGCAAAATCTATTCTTTAACTTTCTACCATGTCATAACGTTGTTCCTTCACCAAGACCATGCCTGAAGAGGTTTTAGATGTCATCCATGATCTCTCCTGGGCCCTGTTCAGAGATTCTGTGCAAAGCTCCGCCCACAAGCCTGCGTCATCCATCTTCCAACATGATTTCTTTATTATTATTATTTTTTAAATATACGCAAACATGATACAAAACTGTACACAGTAACTTCACAAAACTCTTTAAAGGTGCTGTATCTGTTTTTTTTTTGTTTTTTTTATGTGGAAAAACAGAACAAGTTAATTTTAAGTTTTTTACAATTTGCAGTGGTCCAAAGTTATTCCTCACTTACCTTATGCATTCTGAGCATCCTAATTATTCACCAAGATGAGTTTGTAAGTGCTTTTCATAGCTCTCAGTGACCAGAATGGAGTTTTGCAGTGATGGTAAAGCTAACAACAACTAGCAAACTGATTATTGGACAAGAAAATGCTTTTTAATGAGATGCAGATAGTACACAGCTGACTTATTTAGACCTCAAGAGTTGCTTATACAATATATCTGTACTGGCACTAGACTAATTTTCCTCAAATACATAAGAAAAAAATCAGATACAGGGCCTCAAAATAAGAACTGCAGAAGGCGATAAGCAATCACTAAGATGCCATTGTTCAGTTACATCAGTCTGATCTCTGCGGGTTTGTGTTTCAGATGTATCAGACAGAGATGATACTCGTTCCTTTCCTCCTGCAGGACTCACATCTGCATTTCCTCTGCTGTGATGAAACAGGAGCTGCGCTGTCTGCCTTCATTACCATCCCCTCTGATTGTACGCCGAACTCTGACACCTGCACCTGTGTGTACTTGTTTGTGTGTCCCCGCTGTGTGCAGTACTGTAAACATGCATGCGTTCTTCCATCTCCGAAATGCACTGTGATATGAAAACACTAGGCTGGGTTTGTTTAAGCTTCAATAATGCATTAGGCTTATATAGCACTTTTTTTTTTTTTTCCCCAGACGCTCAAAGTCACTTTAAAATTTTGTGTATTATTCGTTCATTCCTTACTTACAAAAAATATGAGAGCGATTAACTGAAAAACTGTTGGCTATTGCTACCTAGCTTGTGACTGTAATTTGACATGTGAGAGAATTGTTTAACAGCACAAATCAGCTTACCTGTTGTAGTTCTAACTGATTCAGTTCCTTCTGGTCAGATGGTGTTAAAACAAAGATCAGATTAAAGTCAGACAGAGCAGAGCCTACACTTAGCATCACACCCCCTGGAAATGTTTACGACGATCAGTTGCAAAGTATCAATTGTAGCCACAGCTGCCCTGGGGTAGACTGGCAGAAGTGAGGCTGCCAATCTGCACAAACCACATTTATACTAGGCAATGTGGGTCAAGTGTCTTGCTTAAGGACACACCAGTTTTTGCCACTGGCTCCCTACTGTGAGTTTTTGGAGATTTGGCCACAAGGTGAGACACGTTGGTCAACTTTTCTTTTGTCAGGTAAAAGCAAAATATGAATGTTAATTGTTGCAAGGTGTCTTACAAGCAGGGCCGGCCCAGCCTATGAGCAGACTAAGCAGCTGCATAAGGCCCTGCGGCCACCGGAGGGCCTGCAAGAGCCCATACATTTATATTGAAAATAATGATTGAAAAGTTTTTTTCTGAAAACTAAATGGTGCTTGGGTGTTTATACTAGTCTAAATATCCTTCTTAAATGATTAGATGTGTTTTATTTCCTGTAGGAAAATTTGTGCTGCCTACATTTGTTTTTGAGTCGGGCAGTGGTGTGGCCAGCTATATGTTTACACCAGGACCCCTCCCCTCCAGGTGTGCTCTGAGTGTGCTCAAGCAGCAGAGGGACATTTGAATGGGTGTTTTACAGACTGAAATACTTTAGTTAGAGAAGTTCAGTTTATATAAAGTACGGGACAATGTATGAAGAGCCCAGAGGAAGATTGTTTTGGAGAAAGAGGTACTTTTCAGAGAGGACTCAAAATATGCCACCATTTTACACCATTGGATCTGCAGGATAAAAGAGTGAAGCTGGACGTGTATAATTGTGCAGACAGGACACACCTCAGAGCAGCAAAGGACAGACAGGACACACCTCAGAGGGACAGAGGACACACCTCAAAGGGACAAAGGACACACCTCAAAGGGACAGAGGACAGCAGGTGAGTCTGTTTATTACTCTGGCTGTTTTTGGTTGTGGCTGATCCTTTTGTCTCTAAACCATCAGATTATGTTAGCATAGCTAAAGCAGGTCACTGCTCCTGTGAACCACTCCTGACTGCTTTGTGAATGCTCATATAGGGATGCCCTACCACTAACGCGCTAACTGCTAACGCGCTAACTGTTGACGCGATAACTGCTAACGCGCTAACTGCTAATGCGCTAACTGCTATCAAGCCACTGTTAGCATAACAGTGAGTGTTGTGTTACTTTTATCAGGGCCACACTTTGACCAATATAGACATGTTGTACCTCTTTTAAAAGCTCTGAACCCGCTCAATTCAGTCGCTAAATGTGTTTGTCAATAAGTTACAATGCAGCACAAGCAAATGATCACCAGTGCCACTTATCAACATTAGCATGCTACTATTGTAAACACAAGCACTGAGCTGACAGCCTCTAGAATTTTCTATCTTTTAACAACTGGTTGTGATGATAATGTTGTCAAATATGAATATGTGGCACTGAAGTGGAGCAGGCTCCCTAAAGGCTAGGGCCGGCCCTTCTTACAAAGTGTCTTACAACCTGAGCTAAGAGTTGCAGATGGCATGTTAGCTGATGCACTAGCACACAGTCTGTACAATGAAGGTCAAAAAGACATTAAAATCTTAAGAACAGCTTCAGTATTTATAAACAATAAAATTCATACTTACCATAATCATTTCATCTGAACAGCAGACGTCAGGTGTCAGACAAGCACACAGTTTGTTGTCTAGAACCAACATTTCCATCTTTAAACATGTTTCTGAACCAATAGTGACTGGTTACAGCATAAATCACCTTTTCAGTGTGTGTAGTTTTAACATCAAACGGTTTAAATCTCATTTCTTTGCAAATGAAATTATCCACACAAGCTTGATTGATAGACATTTCATCACTGTCTAAACAAAGTCAGTGAATTGACAGCTTTGTAATAATAATGTCACTGAGTTTGGCTTTAAGACTGTCCTGAAATATATGCTCCATCGGTAAAGCGTACTATTATTAAATTGTGAGTCATTCTCTGCTGTGATGCAACAGGTATCGTATAGAGCAGCTCTTCTTGTGGATGTCCAAGTACAAATATTCTATTATTGCTACTGCCAACGCCATCAGGTTACACAGTGTGAATTCATTCCTTCTTTATTCATTTCAGACATATTAAAGGCCATGTTTCCAATTTTTTTTCTGAATGAACTGTTAGCTCCGCCCACTTAATCAGTTCTGGTGCTCTCATGTTGAACCATGACAGAGATACAACTGTTGAGATAGTCACAGGCAGTTTTAGCTGGCTCTGGCAGTTGCTTCCTCAAGGTCCTCATCCAACAAAATACTGAGCAAATCATTCACTGGATACACTTTAACGCATTTTGTAATGTAATTAATGAGTTTAATGAGATACTCTTGAACATTCCAGGCAAATCAGTAACAGCAGGTAGATGGCAGACTGGGACAATTTCTCACCGATCTACAACTCTATCCTCAGACCCAAAACAAACAGGAACAAAGAGAACAATTGGTGGCATTTACAGTTTGAATAGGGTCATTAAGGCTGAAACTGGAGGCAATAGCTGTTTACAGTTTCTGTGTAGTTAGCCCCTTCCTTCAGATAGATAGAAGGTGGTGTCCACCAGCAATCTGGCCAGAACTGATGAGCAGCGAAACATCTTCACTCCTACAACGATTTGTCCAGTTGACAGATTTAAATTTCGTCTTTTGCTATTACTGTAACAACAAAACTCTGGCCTCAGAAGTTGTGAAAAAATGGTTATAAAGTCATTGTGATGAAAAATTAAGAGGCTACGAAGGCTTTGGGAAAGTGAGGAATAACTTTGTTCTGCTGCAAATCGTTTCAAATGAACTAGTCCCGTTTTTTTTGTGTTTCTAAGGGGGGGGGGGGAAATCAGGTACAGTGCCCTTAACAAAATACATTTAGTTCTAAATTGGCTGGTGAGTGCCGACATCATCTTAACGTGGCTTAAACGCTGTGCCCTTTGTGATAGAACAGCCCTCCTCTGTGCAGACGCCCTCTCACACATGTTGAGTGCTCAGTTTGCCATGCAGTACAATGTCTCCTGGCCTACTTAGTATTCACCAGCTGAGTTTCCTAAAGGTTACCAAACCTAATTAGACATTTATGCAGGATCTTCAAAGGTCCCTGCGTTATTAATGATGTGCTTCTTCTGTGGACTGCATCGATGGCTGTTTTTTCTTTTTTCTTTTTTTCTTTTTTTATCGGACAACGAGAACATGCCCATCACAAGTGTCCACTGGCAATGCAAAGATAACTTCATTGCAGATAGAGACCAATCAGTGGCTAATTGTAAGTGTATTCTGAATATCAATCTGGTTTTGAATAGGTTTGACTGGTTTAGAAATTGAACGAGCACTATGTGCTTTTCTGGTGGGAGATCCACTGCCTTCTGGTCTCCATGGAGATGTTATTGCTTTGCTTGGAATATTCCACACTACGCCATGAAACTTTTCTTGCATTTTTTCAATTACAGGTACATTTATTGCCAAAAATTACCCTGAAAACGATGCCTACTTATAATGATTAGGGTCACCTCTGCACAGTTATGACCTGTAACTTGGCCTAGTGGCATTATCTGCCACTAGGAAGCCCATGGAAGTTGAAATCCATAGTGTGGAACATTTTAACCAAAGCAGTAACATTTGAAAAGTTACATAGTGCACATTTAGTCATTTCAGAACAATGCAGTCAAACTGAGTAAACATTATTATGCTACTAGATACATAGATAAATTTTCATAATCCATTGGAGGATTATTTGATGGACACTATTTCAATTTTCTGTTTTGAATAACATGAATCTCTTCATACAGATTTTTGCTGCGGACAAAGCTTTGCCGACTCTTCACTTTGTTGAGCCCCAGCCTTAAAATGTAATGTACTTCATTTGCATGTGATAAAGTTATCCTTAAAAGTAATTTTAGGACAGGACAGGTCCCAAGACAGAGCCTTGATCAGAGCAGCCTTAGACTCTGTACTCTGTGTCTTTGAGACCCCGCTGGAAGCCTCTCAACATTTCAGAGGAGAGCAAATCTGCCACATTGATCTTTTTCAGTGGCACACCACAGTTAAACTGGAACATCGTGGAATTATCTGAACACAACTTTTTCAGTTGGAGTAGTCTGAAATATCTCCGGCAAAAAAGGCAGAAATTTTGCCTTGATTTTCATTTCATCTTCATTCATTTTCTACAGTGGAATCCATTAATTAGCTAAGATTGCATATTGACACAAATTGTAGAATTTGTGGTGAAAGAAGTAAGCAGTTGTCAAGGTTTGTTCAAATGCTTTTTTGAGGTGCACCATGCAACTTTATTAGAAAAGTTCCCCATTTGCTTGTTTTGATGTACATGTTAGTAATTTCAGAAAGTTCAACAGATAATAATTAATAATCATAATCAACAAGAAACATAAATGAAAAAAATGTGTCCAGACTTTTGACTAGTAGTGTTTGTTTTTGAACACAGTTTGAAAGAGATTTTTTTTATAGCACACAGTTCATATTTGGCTATTTTCTATTCCGTTTCATTTCTGCATCTCACTGAACCTTCTGGGCTACCGTAGCATGATCATTTACAAAACATATCTGCATTATAAGGACAAGGCCTCACTTACCCCCTCTGTTTTTTACCCTCCGTGACTTTTCTTCCTTTTTTTCCTCCATTTCTCTCGCAGCGCCAAAGGGTTTGTTGTTCACTTTTTGTTGTTGAGGCCATCATTCAAAAACGCAGGGCTTTCTTCTGACAGGCGCCCAAGCACGGAAATGAGAAATGACTTACACAGTTTAGCTCCTCTTCATTTTGCACACGCCTTTATTATTACCATCAAGCACGCACATGCTACGTGGCCACTCACAAAGCCGTCAAAAATCGCCTAGCTGGCTCGAGGGGGGAGGCTAACGTGTACATGACGGATAAACTTTCACACCTTTACCGTCAAACACACGCATGCTACGTGACCATTTACAAAAATGTCAAAAATGGGCTAGCTAGCTCAAGGGGAAACACTAACATGTACATGTCATGTACAGTTTTTACACATTTACCGTCAAACACAAGCATGCTACATCACAAAAATGTCAAAAATGGGCTAGCTATCTGGAAGAAGGGTTAACGTCCACATGCCATATATAGTTTTCACACATTTACCATCAAAAAAGTGAATGCTACGTAGCTACGCACAAAAACATCAACAACTTCACTAGCTAGCTGAAGGGAGGTTAGCGCACAAATGATGTATATCGTTTCACACAAGATTAGTGAAGTCTTGCCTGCCAGAAGATACCCAAATCTGTAATAGGAAAGGGTTTTGTCAATGTCCATGGTTTGACATACTGTACGGCTAGCGGACGTTGACAGAGCGGAGAGCAATGGCCTCTGCCCGCCACTAATTAGCTGTCGTTCATAATTGATCAAAGACTAAAGCTAAATAATGAATGAGTATTGAGTTTTATTTGGGATGTCTTGTCAAGAGCATGTACCTTGGACACTGTTGAGGCTGGATGTAAACATGCATGGGTGATCGTGGAATAATGGAAGCTTGCATATTTAAAGTGGCAAAATTGCAGAACAATGAGAAGTGAACTTCGTAAAGTTTTATTACATCATTATTGATGCACTTGGTTTGCAAACATTTGAATTCTTAAAAAAAAATATTAACTTATTCAGAGCAGTTACTGTCAGATGTTGTTATAGCATATAGGCAATGCACGTTACAATAAGGCCTTTTAAACAATGCTTACAACAGGAAGTTCATCCCATAAATTAGACAACGATCGATATGGTTTTCACGACCGGTGGTGATGCCGATTGTCCAGAATCCAGAGCAAAGGATGGCGATAAGCTCCGACAATATCTTTGGACCGATATTTAGGTCCGACCTTGATCATCCTCCCCAAATTATGCAATCCACATTCACGACAAACTCCCACGTGAGCAAACATTTACAGTTTATACATTTAAAGTTGTTTTACTCTCACGTTTAAGTATTCTTGCATGCTGAGGCCAAAACATTCTTAAGAGCTAAAAACGCAATTGCAACTTTTTAAAGCCCATACCATCACTAGACTTATTTTGCAAATTTTAGAGCTCAATTTGCCTTCCTCCTTCCTAATATAGCCCCCGTGAATGCTATGCTAATAGAGCCATGCGTTTGCTGTGAACACAATTTGACCACAAAGCGATTCTGGTGATGGCTTATGGACTTAAAAAAAAGTCTGGAATTTTACCAGTGCTGCAACAATCAAGGCAAAATGTAAATGGAGGATTTTTGAGTGTTCAGATTAGATGTCTATAGATTAATGAAATGCAAGTGCAAAATACAACTCCAGCTATGTATTTGATGAGGGGACAACAGTATAGCTCAGTGTCAATTTTGCATACTATGTGTCCTTTATGGTGAACCCAACCCCAGTACCCATGTTATGAAAATACCCGCATACATGCCCTGTACGTGAACCGTAATGGAGAGGAACAGCTCATATACAGTTGGCAGCGGCGCGTTTTTGGAAGGACCTTTGAAGGGGCTGATTTAATGTGAGAGCATCAATCCTTTAGCAGCGCACGGCCCTGACAGCAACCCAACCTAATCTCTGCTTTATTAATGGGACTTTTCACTTTGCACCCGGGGCCGTTGGTATTCCGTAATAGTAGCTCCATGGTACAGACACGGGCAAAGAACAATATGAAATCAGATGGAGAGGCAGCGTTGTGAATGAGAATAGGGGGGAAGTGTTTTGGTCGAAGTTCAACGGTGCCCTTCAATGCCACAAGTCAAAATAGAATGCAGATGCAATCCAGGTTCCATCTAGGAGCGTTATATGTGGAGTTGTACGTTTTATTTGGCGCAAAAGTCTGGAAGCGACCCAAGCTATGAAATACAGAGTGAGCCAAGTCTTATCGAGGGAAATATCTGATATAATAAAGTATTGCACAGCGATTTTATTGAGATTTTGTTGAAATATTACAGTTCTTGTCTTGAGAGTGAAAAAATACTAGTGTGAGGTATTTCTATGAAGTACTAAAAATGTATTTATAGCTATATTTATTCATAAATATATTATAATTGATTCATAAATATATATACATGGTGCTGATATCGCTTTGCTTGGAATGTTCCACAGTTTAGCATTAAACATATCTATCCTTAATTAAGTATTTTTAAGCCAAATAACTTGAAAAACATTCATACATGCATTCTTACTGTGAGTGGGGTCACCTCTCTATGGAAATACATTAGGTTTATGCAGTACTGAGGAACAGCAAAAATATCTCCATGGAGACAAGCTTTATGTAATCTGAAAAGTTACATATTGAATCTTTAAATAAGTAAGGTCCATTCTCCTAGAAATATTCCACTATGATTCATAACCAAAAGCATAGTTGTTTTTAACATGATTTTGGTATTAGTGGAACACAGACTTGTAGATGACAACCTAGACAAGCACAGGAAGATGCTGCTATTTGAGAGTATGAACCTATCTGCCATCAATTGAACAGCTGAAGTTATATTTTACCCAAAAGTTAGGTGAGCAGTGCTTTGAATAGTTTAAAAGTCCAGTTCACATTATAGAAGAGAAACCTTGTAAAAAGCAACTTAGCTGATTCCATGTGATATGTTAAGTGGTTAAAAAAAGTTCAAGAACATCTTTTCATACAGTCCAAAATGACCTTAGAGATGTCTGGTTATATCTATGGGATTTAGCCAAATAGTAGGTTACATTGAGACTTCTGCTTTAGCTTTAAAGCCCTTGAAAATTTGGCTCAGAGTGCAGAGAACAGTTGTGCAAGTCCATCAATGACATAACTCTGAATGTTAGACAAAGATTACAAATGTCCTTTTTATGGACCTGCTCCAACGCTGGACAGAGAGAGATGGATGGACATTGGCAGGTCATTGAAATATTATTAATCTTGTGAATGTTGTTTTGAAGATATGCAAAACTGGTACACCTTTATAAAGCATTAACAAAGTCTTAATTCATAATGAACAAATTGTTTATTAAGAATGATTCAGGGTTAGTAATTACTTAAAGTTGCTGTACCTGTTTTAAAACATGAAAAACAGAACTGGTTCATTTTTAACAGTTTAAAGTCCAAAATGCAAGCATCCCTATTTATTGAGTTTAATAAGCACCTTTTCAAAACGTTACCGCCATGATAGTGCTAACACCTACTAGCATTCAGTCAGTGTACTTCCTGATTATCAGACAATAAAACACTTTATAATTACATGAGATAGTACAAAACAGATCTCAAATATATCTGTACTCGGCAAGATAAATTTTGCTCAAACACATGGGAAATAAACAGGTACGGGCTTTTTAAATCTATCTTCATGCTATATTAAGACTGTTGTGTTGCTTTAAGATTGTAAAATTTTAGTATGAATTAAATCATATCATTTGTCAGAAAGAACTGACAAAAGTAAGTAAAATGGAAAAAAAGCATACATTTCCAAATAAGGGTATATATAATATGGTCTTTTTGCATTTTTGTGTGTAAATTTACAATCATTTACATTTGTGTGTCCTCAACTTATACATTTTAAAGACATATTTTTAACACATTTCTACACAATTGACATCATATCGTCATTGTCAAGATACTCAAGATAGAAAAAATATCTATATTTTAATTCTTTTCAATATCATTAGTTAAAACTGCAGCCAAGGATCCCGCTACCTCCCTCGCTCATTAAGTGCATAATAGATGAATTGCTTCTCACTAGTCATTTGCATGGAAATAACAAACCAATTATAAGATGCCGTTTTAATAAGGACACATGAGGACTGGGCTGTGGGTTGCCAAAGCAGAGTTGGCACATCTCCCCCTGTACCACCATAACTGTAGTCAGATGTATAGACTTGTTAGCAGTGGCAGAAGAAGTACTCAAGTAAAAGTATCACATGAAAAAAACATTGAAGTACCTGTTTAAAGAGGTACTTAAAGAGTAGAAAGTAAAGGTAATTTGGACAGTATGAGATCTATTAAAACGCTAATTGTGGTGACTTTAATAATGAATTGTAATGAGGAAAAACAATTGAATCTATTTCATAATTCTTCTATTCTGTTTCTATTTGTATATTTCTGTTAGCTACAGTGAATACTATGAACATGCTAAAAATAAATCCCATAGAGCCATTTTAGCAACTTGAAGTAAAGTACAGATACCTGCTTGCACATGCAGTGAAGTAAGTACAGTACTTTTTTGTCAAATCTTGATGTTCTTTACAGTTACATGGTGGTGTGAGGATTATGTGAGTGTTGTAGACAATTCGGTAGTGTAGTGTAGTGCAAGTATTGCAAGTATTGTATTACAAGTTCTCCTTAAGTACACTGTGTTTCCAGTCACAAAAGTGTTAGGTTAACTATACTCCACAGTTTAAGGTGCTTGAAGGTTTTGCTTGTCTCCACTCAGATGTTATTGCAGAAAGAAAAAAATTCAAATCTGTCAACTGGACATGAAGTTGTTGGAGTGAAGACGTTTCGCTGCTCATACAAGCCGCTTCTTCAGTTCTGGTCAGATTGCTCGTGGACACTGCCTTATATCTAACTACACTGAAACTAACGCACTTATTGTGTACAGTTTCTGTTTGTAGTCCAGCTCAAATGAGATTGATAATGAGATTCATCAGACCTTGCCTACAAATATAAACTATATACAATAAGTGTGCTAGTTTCAGTGTAGTTAGCTCTTCCCTTCAGGTAGATATAGCAGTGTCCACCAGCAATCTGACCAGAACTTGGAGTGAAGACATTTCACTGCTCATTCAACAACTTTTTGTCCAGTTGACAGATTTAAATTTTTTCTTTTATGATGGATCATACCTGGACGAATGAGGTATTGCTCATACTATTATCACATTAAACATCTTATCTTTCCACAGCTCAAAAAATACCTTTTAAACATGTTAACTGCTGCCTCTCACAGATCTGACCTATAACAGACATTGTCTCCATGGATACTAAAATTGAAACATCAAAGTGACAAGAAAAGACCATGACTATTGCTGTTTCACATGCCTCATGTTTTAGTTTTATTTGATAACTTATGTCATCTGATTTTGTTGGTGTCCTGGTTTAGTGGTCTCTTAGTTCTGGTTTAGTCCATGTTTAGTTTTGCATCTACTCCCAATTTCAATCAAATGTGTGTGAAAGTGTGAATCTTTTCTCTCAAAATATCAAATCAATAGAATTTTATTTGTCCCCAAAGGGCAATTTAAGGATATTGAGCGGTAAAATACAATAATAACAGAAAGCTCAAACAAAACTCTCAGTGCAGCTCAACAGGCAGGGTCATCAGAAGTGTCCCTCCTCTGTGTCCTGAAGCCCGGGCATCCCAGCAGCCTTCAGGGGAGCCAGGTGAACTCTGGAGATACAACAGGAAAACCTCTGCTAAGCCTCACTCTGCTTTGTTGTTTCAGTCGGTGATGAAACACACCATTCCCTCGTGTTTCCTCTGGAGCATTTTCGGGTTGGTGTAGAAAGCCTGTTGCATTGTTGAAACAAGTCTGTAGCATTTCAGAGCTTGCTGGCCAGCATAGAAATCTCCAAGCAGGGTCGTTATGGATACAGGAAAAACTAATTGCTCAAATCACACAATCCAATAGTTCTTAACTTCTGTCAAGCTGCATTTCTTAGTTGGTCAAAATCCTCAAATATTAAGTTAAAACATAATATAACAAGAGCAGCCAACCATGACAAACACGAAAAACCTTTATGTTCCTCGATGATCAAATACATGCTGTACAATACATTTGAAAAACAAATTACTTTTTATACTTATAGCCTCTAAAAGTTAAAGCAATTTGTAAATTTGTCATTTTTCAAAATTCACTCTCAACAGTAGCACATTTCTTCTGTATTCTCAGTAGAATTGTGAAAGGAGCTCAAGTCTTATTAGGAGCCGCCAACGTCCCCTGGGCTCCATGTAGTTCACACAGGGACTTAATGGTTGCAAAATCTGTCACGCCAGGTTACCTTTGCCTTACCGAGCCAGCCACTATATTTTCATGTGGGCAGACTGGCTTTGTTCTAAGTCTGTGTGCTGATTGGTGAAACCGTGGAAGGAGCACTGGGCCAATTGTGAGTGATCTTCTCTAGAGAAATAAGTTTCCAAAGTCTCTAATTAATCCGAACCCAGGTCAGAGATGGCCAACGCCAATGTGTTTGATGAACCTTAGCATCCATTAGCATCAATACAAACTTTGTACAGAAGCAAACTAGCAGGGACAGTGCGTTTTATGTAGAGTTCAGTTGGAGTGCAAGGGTATGCTGGTGAAAAGGTGCACACCATGAGCACACAGCAACATGCCCAATTTGACAGAAAGAGAAAATGGGCAGTTTGAATGGAAATTTTCCCTTGGAGTGCTTTCCAGAACTTGCCTGGCAAATCCAAACTGATACCTTTGTGTGTTTTATACACAGAGATATCAGTCTGGTCCCCACGCACCTCCATCAGGTGTCGATGCAAGTGATACAAGTGACATGAAGCTCATTGGATACCATTGTAACATTTACAACACTTACAAATCTCATTAACATATTGCTCCTCTTATTGATTCAACAGAAATTTGCAAAGTTTTTCAGTTCCTTGTGATTTTTTTTTCCTTTTTCATAAGCAGCCATATTAATTTTGATACAGATGGACCACACGTGTCTCTTACTGGCTACTCCACTTGTCAATCATGCCCATCTGGACTCTGGGAGATTCAGCAGTGACCAAACGCACATCTACGTAAAGTATTGAAGTGTGTATTTTGGATCACAGGCAGAACAGCACTATGGAGTATGGAGCTGTTGAAAGGTATACAATTTGTTTACATTAAAAAATTCTAGTCCCTTTAGTCCCTAAACAGATGTGAAAAATAAGTAAAATAACAGTTGCAAAATGTTATAAGTCAAAATTGATGGATTTTGAAAATAATTTTGTCACACGTTTACATTTTTGCAAGGTACTCATTGTATTTTCAGATCCACCAATACAACAGTTATGAAATATTAACTAACAAATCACAATCTAACTTGTCAAATTTATTCTAAACTGTCATTACTCATAGAACATACATTACAGTTTATTCACAGAGTAGAAAAAACAAATCTGGCACTTTTTACCCTCTGCTAAGCACAGCATGTCTTCCAAAGTTGAAGAATCATTACTTATTCATTTGATTTGAAAGTGTGACAATTCCCAAGTCCCTTCGCTTTGAGAAGTAGCTTATTAACAGAGCATAATTAGCAATGTCTGATATGACCTAATCAGGAGGAAATTCAGTCTGTTGATACATACATACATGTTACAGTTAAGATAATGCAGTATACTAAAGGTGAACTATGAAAACTTTTTAGATGTGACACCACCTATTTATCTCCATGGAGACAAGTAGGTAGAGGCACGGTCAAAAATGTATGTTTTTCAATACATTTTTAAAGCAATGAAACACCTGTAATTGAATAAATGCAAGATAGACAGATATGTTTAATGTCAAACTGTGGAATATTCAAGGCAAAGCGATAAGATCTCCATGTAGACAAGCAAGTGGTTTATCCGTTGATATTTTCATTATGCAGTAGTAGGAGGAGTAGTAGTAGTAGTATTCTTCACCTCATTTACACTTTACAATGTACTAATTTTAAGTGCCAGTAACATTAAACCTTGAGGTACACCTGATGAAAAAAAAAATATATAAATGTGTTCTGCTTTTGGTTACACATGACACTATTCCACATTTTACAGCTTTAGAAGACATATTTAGATGTATATATTTCTATCTGTATTATTTATTAATGCAAAATATTTATTGAAAGTTATGTGATTTTTCTGTAATATGAAGTGAAGTGTAAAAATGCATCTAGGATGTGCTTAACTTGACTGAATTCCCACCACCCTCCAAACCACACGCTCCAGTGAAAGTTTCATTTGTTTTTATAGATAATGCATTCCCCTCTCCAGCTTTGTTTTAATGATCTGTTACATGCTTGCACAGTTCTCCCCTCATGTGGCAGTGTGCCACAAACTGTAAATACTTATGTACAAGTGACCAAATGTTCCATAAGGGAGCTTTATGGTGGGTACATGTCCTGCTATGGGATTTGGGCCCCATACAGCAGATGTGTGTCCATGTTGTAGTGTGTTTAAGGTTGCACTGTCAGCAAACTGGAGATATAGCATCTTACATGAAAGTGAAACAGTCCAGTGAGCCAAAGTCTACTTAACCCAGGTATCATAAACCACCCCAAAGTTATAATTCTGGATGTTTTGAAAGATGCTATAGAAAGTAAATTATATCCAATTTGGTAGAATGTATTACTTGGAAAATGTAGTAATTTTTCCTTAGTTGTCTGTAATAATTCATTCGTGTAGATATGATCCATAGTGAAAGAAAAATTCAAATCTGTCAGCTGGACAAAAATAAATCAATTTTTTCCTTATATTGCAGAAAGCAGCCATAAAGTGGCAGTACGGGTAACGCCATTCTAACCTGTGCAATAGCCAAGTACATATTTCAATATTAGGACTGAGTAATGAAAATGAATTATTACATGTTCAACAGCAGCATGATGGTAACATCTGACTAGCCAGATGTTACAGTGAACCATTGTACCATTGCAAACAGGTTACATTGGGTCATAAAGAAACCTCAAAGGACATGTACTTTCATGGAATTGCTTTTTTCAACATGCTTTCGTGTAATTTACAGTGGGAAGGAACCATGCTAACCAGTTATTGCTGTTGTAGTGAATGCAGTTTGAGTGAAGACATGCTATAGAATGAGTTCAGTGATGGATGGACTTTAAAATCATCTTTCTACCATGTTATAACACTGTTCCCTCGCCAAAAAAACATGCCTGAAGAGGTGTACTCTATGTATATTTCAGTAATTTAGCTGTCTCCCAGGCTGTATTCGAACCCTCTTTAAGGTTAGCTGCAAGAGTCTGTCCAATGCTCAGCCCACAAGTCATTTCGGCAAATATAGCATTTTCAAAATAATAAAAGGTAACGTCATGATCTAAAGATGTTATGTGTTATCAGTTAATACCCCATAGAAGTAAAAAAAAACCCTCTTTAAGCAGGATATATATATATATATTTTTTTATTTCCCTTGGCCTGGGAAGGGTTCTAATATAATGACTGCATGCAAGAAAAAGTTGTTGAATTATTAAGCCATATAATTGCATTTTTAAGCCTTGTTTTTTAAGCGCTTGTGCCAAATTTTGAACTGTGAGTGATGAACATGTTCCAAAATGAAGTTATCCCCACCCACTAAGTCTGTCACTCTGTTGGATGAGAACCATGTTCAAACTGCCTTTGACTGTCCTACACAATTGTCTCTCTGTCATAGCTCAACATCAAAGTCTCTGATTGGATTAAATTGTCTGCCGCTTCCATATGCCTTTTAAAATGTATAAGTAGTATCATATTTCCTGACCAAGAAGAAAAAAGTTGGATACAGATCCTTTAACAGGTTGCATTCAAGTGACATCACAACATTGTAGACTGCAAATATTGCGATTTAATAACATTTGAAGGTCATAAATTTGTAGGAGATTGACAGTTTTTGAAAGAAATATCCAAAGTTATATAGGTTCCTGCCTTCTATCTGAAATTATGCCTCAAATTCTAGAACAAAAACACAATCTTTACTTTTCTTTACCACTTAAACAACAAACTTGTTGTAATTATTGTAGAAGTAGTAGTACAGTACATCCATGTGTACCACAACATTACTTCAAAATTCCAGTCTACCTATTTTAAGTAACTTGATGTGTGGATGCTCTTCTTTGGCAGCTGATGTTAGATTCTGATTTGGCTGGAAAGCTCATTTTGAACATAAGACCGGACCAAAAAACATTGAAACAACTACTACTGAATATGTAACAGTCTGCATTCACACCTTAGTTGTACTCTATCCATGCAACCACACAACAATATGTTATGGAGACATTTGGACGGCAGCTATTGACTATTGTCAGGCTCGCGGACATCTAAATCTTCGCAGTCTAATTACGCCTGGATTGCCAACTGGAAATGAAAAGATTTGTATCTGTCTTCAGCCAAACCTAGAGGTGCTTGCTAATGATTTGATTTATGCAAAAAACAAAAAAAACAAAATGGTTGGCAAAATCCTTTCAGGCATCTTTTCAATCAAGGCACTGTCTGCCAAATGAGCGCTCCACTCAAAAGAGCCTCGAGTGCGTATTGTGGGGATCTGTGATGAGGTTGGCACCGGGTCTGAAAAGAAGAACCAATGTATAACCTCTGCAAGACGGAATCCTTCATATCGCCGTAATGGGTGTAATTTTGCACAGAAAGGACCAGTTAGGTTAAATTAGCCGTGACGTTCGCTAGCATGGGCAAAGAAAGAAAGTGTGAAGGTTAAAGGATACCGCAAGCTGACTTTTTGACATTTAAGGTCTATTGAAAAAAATTCTAACTGAGCTTTTGTCCAAATGCAATTGTAGACTTTTTCCGATTTGAAAGGAGTTCTCATGCACACCTGCGGAACAATGATTTTGCCGAAGAAAAAAATGCAACCGGATAGCTACTCGCCAACAGTGGAATCTATTTGAAGTGTACAATGAGTCACTGTGATGTCTGAAAATTCCCTGCTGTGTCCACCACCTTCTCATTCACGACACCCAGGGAGAAGGAGAAAAAGAAATGAGATTTGAGCCATTAGCTATTTCCCCCCCCCGTACTTCTCTCTGATGTTGGACCATGGCAGAGAAACAACTGACTGGGATGGTCACATGCAGTTGTTTCCAAATGGTTCTCATCCAACAAAGTCTGTCCCTAGAAGTTGCTTCCTTATTGATTCTCTTTCCACCAAATTACTTCATTATTATTATGATATTTCATATACATTTTAATGCATTGGACTTATATAGCGCCCCAGGACACTAAAAGCTCTTTACAGTCTATTATTCATTCTTTCTAAACTCAGTGGTGGTAAAATACTACTGTAGCAAACTGACAAAGGCGTAGAAGTAGCGTCAGTTGGACCAGGCTGGGTGTTGGAATGGTCTTCGGCTGCCAATCTGTGCCATTGGCCCCTCCGTCCACCACCCACACTCACACGGACACAAAATACTACGCAATGTGGGTGAATTGTCTTCCCTAAGGACACAACCACTCAACTTTGTCTGAGTGGCAATCAGTCCTCTCACCTTCGGGTTGGGGGACCACTGCTCGAACCACTGAGCCACTACCAACCCAATCATGTTAATTTCCTGAAGGATAAGAAATAAAAGTCAGGTACACAAATTACCAGGCCTATCAACATGAAACAAAAACTGCCACAAAATTCAACATCTTCCCTGTCAACCTAAATAAACAAAAGTGAAACCGGATAGTTAGTCTCCAACAGCGGAATCTATTTGAAGTGTACAGTGAGTCACCGTGATGTCTGAAAATGTCCTGCTGCTTCTACCACCGTCTCATTCAAGACACCCAGCGGGAAGTAAAAAAAGAAACCAGCTAGCTTTGAGCAATTAGCCATTTTTTTCCCTCCATCCCAGTCTATCTACCGATGCTTGGACGCTTCCCCAAATTCATATATGCAATTTTAAGTTTATTTTCGAACTAAAGGTCTGAAATCTCTTGACCTCCACAGACCGCAAACAGCCCAATTAACGGATAAGAAGGTGAGGGAGGGCAGACCTTATAACCATGCAATTACCTAGAGTTGCAACGAAAGCAGACACCCACGCGACTAACTGTAAGGAGGTAGTGTTCTGCCAATAATGGTGACCAAGGGACACAAAATCCTTTTTTTTTTTTTTTTTTCAAATTTGGTTGTAGTAGCCTTGTTTATACATTTCAAATAACTTTCTTTGGCTGCCGTTCTGCAATGTTCTCTCCTCTTTGCTCACAATTGGTTGGGACCCCTGGGGTGAGGGATGGGGTGGTTTTCTGGTGACTGGAGCAAAGCATGGAATCATACAGCATAATATATGTACGGAAGGCATTGATTTTTAATAGATACACAGCAGTACATGAGAGCTTGTTTGATAAGATATCTTGGGTTTATACCAGCCAGCAAGTACAACAAATATAATTATGGTCATTAGGATGGATAAACAAACCATGCTATTTCAGTTCAAATAATTGATGGGATGAATCAGTCATTACCACCTTGTTTATTGTTCCCCAAAGATTGCAATTCTTGTTTACAAATGGATAATGGCGATTACTTTTTATGTTTGCTTGTAAAAGGTGGCTATATAATTATGTGTTTCATTTCACACCTTGGAAAACAATAAGGTAAGTAATACAAAAATAGTAACTGTTTTGCAGAATATTAAAAAGGGTGCTTATACCAATAGAATATTTATTTGAGTTGGTAGCTTATATTAAAGGCGCACCATGTAACTTTTCTGGTATATACAAATAACTAAAGGAAAGCTGAATGGTGTATTGATTTTGCTGATAATAATTACAAAAACATTGGACATGTTCGCCAAGTTGTTTATGTTTGGTGATTTGGTTCTCAAGACTAGTAACCCGTCAGAAAAAAGAAAGCGCCTCATGAGTCTCTGATTTGCGTTGCCAGTTTCAATGCAGTTGGTTTAAACCTAAAAGGACTCAGATCTGAATCGTCACCAGTGCTAATTCAGCCTCTGCAGCTCAGTGATTGAATTCTGGAGGTTCTGAGCTTTCCCATGGCCTGTCCATATACTGAGAATGAGAATAAAAATGCGTATGGCACTGGCAACCCAGGTTCAGTTGTGATTAAAACAAAGCTACATGCTGTTCTTGGTTAGTAACATGTGTCACTTACTCATGAGAGATGGGGACTGACCAACAAAAGAATTGGGTGGGGACAAGTAGACAGCATATATCAGTCTTTGAGCATAAAATTCCATTTAACAGAAAAGCACAAAATCACAACTATTTCCATTGTAGCACATCACAATTTCATATTTATATCACCGATCTCCTAAATACAGCTTCTACAGCCTATAAAAACATTATTCAGAAGACGGTGTCCTCCTCCGCTCCTCCATACCATGGCGTCAGTCGAACCAGGCTTGGTCTTGGGATGGTCTTCGGCTGCTCTGGCTCCATCGGCTCCTCTGGCTCCTCTAGCATCATCTCAAAGGAATCTAGTGAACTCAGAGACCCTGTTGGTGATCCCTCTCCCTCAAATGCATATATCCTGACGCGATCATAAGGAGGTACGTGGGGGTCCTGGTCGGCCTCTTCCAAGCGATCCAAAATGAACTGCCTGAACACTTCGTCTTCTGGTCCGATAAGGTGCGAATGCCTTAATGACATTCGAATACTAGCACGTACCTCCTCTCTTCTCAACCTCCTCTCTCTCCTTTTTGGGTGTTGGCGTAGCGGGACTATCGGCTGACAGAAGTCCACTCGGGTCCCCCTGGTGGTGTCCCCGTAGTACAGCACTTTCTGGGACACGGTTTCAGGCAGGTCCAGTTCTTTCATCTCGGTGGCATCTTGCTGCTTTTGACGGTGCCGTTTCAGGATCAACAGCAGCACTGACAGCACTGGGGGAACAGAACAGCGGGCGATCATTAGCATTAGCGTAAAACACAACCATGAGCCCATGAGCCCAGCGCCAGAGACCACGCGGGGGGCGGATGGAGCCGAGGTAACAGCAATGTTAGAAAATGAAAAGAATACTAACGCGAGAGTTAGATTAATTATCTTCTAACCTTTTCATGCATTACTCATCAGGAATCACCTGATATGATAGCACATGTGGATGGCTAATTGATTTCTTTGAGATTCTGCAATGTCAGTGATGCCAGCTCTATTTCTGTAATTTTATTTAGATGTCAAAAAGTACACATTTTAAATGCACATATATATATATATATATATATATATATATATATATTAGAAATAGTTAATTGTTTTGTTAAGCGTATGCAAAAATCTATATATTGACAAAACAATTTCATGTAGCTGTACCATGTACCACCACCGACTGGACTGAATGAATAATGCACACGTTTGTAAAGCAATTTGAGCAGCAGGAAAAGCGCTATATAAGACTAATGCAGCATTATTATTATTATTATTATTATTATTATTATAGTCTGTCCCCATCTTAAATAGTGCAGATAATCATTGATGTAATTAGAATAAAATGGTTTTAATTGCTGTAAGTTATAATTTCAGTTTATTATTGGTCCTGACGTGTAATAAATGTCACAAATAAGTCTTATTTTGAAAAGACATTAGTTTCACTTTCCTTTTATGGACTTGATTTTTGTTACTTGCTGTGGCATTAGTCACATTTTTTCTTCAGACTCTCAGACCCATGAATAGTATGCTGTGAAATGTATTCTTAGACATTTATAAAAAGGATATATACAATTAATAAACCTAAATTGGCCTTCTAGTACATTATGAAGCTGCAGTATACAAAAATGTGTATAGTTGAACCGTTTTCCCTACTTAGAACTGCATGAAAAGGTTAACCAAAACTTAAAGTGGAACTAAACACTAAATGAGCATTTTGATACTAAACTCTGTACATTGTATTTTAATAATATTTTGCAATGTAGTCCTTTTTGACAATTTCAGTGCAAACTAGGTCAAAAACTGAGCCTGTGCTGCCTCCAGTGGCCACTGCAATTTCACTGCAAGTACTATGTGACATCAGTCAGGGCTGCCTGATTGAAGTCAGGTGTTTCTGATTACAAACACCTGGCTGTAGGGGCGAAGTTTGAAGTGTGGACACCTGTTAGACCAATTACACTGTTTCTTAAACTGTATGTCCAGCCCCCGTCCCTCCTCCTCCCTCACTCTATTCTTTAGTTTACAGTTTACATCATGTGGTTGTGGGCGGAGTTCATGTGTTTACTCCCACTTTAAGAATTATTTTCATTGTCTCTACATTACCTCGAATGCTAAAACAAGATGCTACTACTAAGTGTTTACTTGGTCCTGGCAGAACGTTAGCGAAGCAGGTAGTGTCATTAATCTTTCATGTGATGGGCACACGGGCGACACTACACAGCTAAGGTCATAATTCAGCTCCTCACTATGCAAGCCCAGCCACATCCCCGGACGCCATAGCTACTGATGTATTGCAACCAATAGACTCATTAGCTGCCATCATTACACTGCGAGCGCTCAGCATTTTAAGCTGGTGTTAAAGCCACACTGTGAGTTTAAAACGGGGGGATTGGAATGGAAGATGGAGATGAGTGAAAGTAAAGTCCTTCTTGGTGAATATTTGTACTTGCCCGATACGCTGTGATGTAACTGCTCTAGCCCCACACTGGAAGAGAATAGGCTTTTAACACAGAAATCACAGACACTTTTTATGTGTTGGCTAATTACAGAAATGCTCTGAAGGACTAGCAGAATTTTGGTGTTGGGGCTATGACACTAGCCTTAATTCAAGTTGGAAATCAGAGCTGGAATGGCTCACATTGATATGGGTAACTTTTAGGACTACAGTCTATTTTTTTTACAATTATCTCAAACTATTCTGGCCAACTTTGATGAATGAGTTTGAAATAATACAATCATTCTTCCCGTGAATTTTATTAACAAAAGTGAAATAATTTCTGGTATTCTAATGTGTTCTCAAAGTTAAAGTGAATTTAATATTCCACATTTAAATTTAAAGGTACAATATCCAACACTCTGATAGGGGTGTGGTGTCAGTTACATTTATTGCTCAAACATAAAACTCCACAATCTGACCCTCATGTCGACCTGGTGAGGTCAACCCCCTGTTGCCATGGAGATAGATCATTTACATTCCATACTTTGAAACACTTCAGAAATAACTTCTCTTCACTTAATGTCTTGTCTCCAGATTTTTGCCTGGCATGGAATGTTCCACAGTATGGCATTTCACTTGATCTATCTCCATTAAGACAATCAGGTTACTCCACCAGGCCAAGTTACAGATCAGATCTGTGGAGTAATGACCCTGCTCACAGTAAGAATGCATGTGTTTAAAGATATTTTGCTGACTAGAAATTAGTTTAGTTTAATGGCATACTGCGGAGCATTCCAAGCAAACCAGTACATCTCCATGGAGACAAGAAGGTGGCAGAATTGTTATATAATGCACCTATTTATCTATTTATATTTGTAGTTATGTAGTGTATTGTGGTTCCATACCTGTTAGAGTGACCAGACTAACCAGGAGTCCCAGTAGTGTCTGCAGGCTGACCCCCATGGACAATGCCAGTGCCTCCACCCCACTGCTGGGACAGTGACCCGCGGGTTGGCAGCTGCACACGCTGATGGTCAGGGTGCTGGTGCT
Source organism: Periophthalmus magnuspinnatus (assembly GCF_009829125.3). Lineage (NCBI taxonomy): Eukaryota > Metazoa > Chordata > Actinopteri > Gobiiformes > Gobiidae > Periophthalmus > Periophthalmus magnuspinnatus. The sequence goes on along the minus strand of NC_047145.1, from coordinate 11,550,575 downwards.
GGAGAGCGCGGGGCTGCCGCTGTCCGACACCACCACCGGGAGGAGGTAGTGACTCCGGTCTTTGCGGGTAAACGTGCTGCGCCGGGCCACAATACCTGCTGTGTTATCTGTGTGGAGAAAGTTAAAACAGGTTGGGGGTGCAAACTCTGCTCTGACTATTGCTTTATGGTCTGGTGTCCTTGGGCAAAACACTTCAGCCATGTTGCTTATGTATGATTGTGGATTGATTGGTGATGATTCTAGGTTGGCAGCTTACCACCGTCCAGTATGGAGTACATTTAATTATGTTGGCTGTACTCTGTGAGGCTTGTAAAGTGCAATACTAATTATTAGACATTTGTTAAATATTGAACAAATTTTGTTCAAAGTTGCAAGCACATTATTGTAGCCATAACTGCCATAACTAGGCCCACACATTTTTAGGAATAATAATAGGCTCTGTGCACATAAACACACTAGCTAGCTCACTGTGTCTCAAAGCTAAAATCCCAAAACATAAAATTACCCTCTTAAAATTCATATTAATTAAAATAAAGAAGATCCAATTATTTTTTATATTTTGGTAGTTCAGTTTGTGGCATTGTTTTAATATTTATCACGCCTCAAATTCAGCGTTAGCGTTAGCACTGGGACACAAACATCTCTGTTAACATATTGTCAGTGACATCGACCAGCAGCTCTCTGTCCACTGCCTGATCTTTAAGTATTTATACATTTTAACATGACTCGGAAAAAGCTCATAGAGATACAAATGGACAAAAAGTAGTCTGCACAGAGCCAATTGCAATAGTTCCCACAAAAATTGCAATTTGACTTTTTTCTGAAATAATGCAGCCCTAGTGGTCTACTCATTGAGAGAAGACTGAAATAAGATTTTTTCTTTTTTTTTTTTTTTTCTTTTCTGTGCAGAGGAAATTTTATTAACTAAATAATTGCAGCCTTTGTAATGTGATAATTGCGCCGACTCAAATTGCGATTTATTATGCAGGCCTACCAACCACTACTAATGAACCATCATACTTGTTATTCTTACATAGTGTAATTATGTGACATTTTGTGTTTAGTTCAGAATTTACATCTTTTTTTGTTCTGGCTGTTTATGGGTTGTTAATGTAACTGACAAATAGGACCTTCATCAACTTGTCGGCATAGCAACCAAGTCTCACAAACAAAAGCAGTTAGTTGGAGACTGGCTCTAGTGAGTTGACTGCTGTTGTTTTGCTCTTGTTTTGGCGTGGGCTATGGCCTACAGTAGCCATTGTGTTCAGAAAATTAAACAACCAGAAAAGATTTGGTATATTTCCTTACACCAGAATGCTACAATAGGGAATGTGGGTAAACTCTTACTCAAGCATGGGTTGAAGTTGGAATCAATCCCAGGGACTGCAGATGGAAAGTAGCAATAGGTAAATCTGGTACAAATCATCTTTTTCTGTTGTAAGATTAATTAATTTCTAAATGGGCCCTGACAAATAAAGAATAACGAAAGAAAGAACCCCCAGCCTTCCAATTATAAGACTTAAATTACAAAAAACTTCTTTTACTACAAGAAAAAGGCCAAATAACATCAGTTTACCATTACCACATTTTGAAAACCAGACTGACTGCTAATGATGACAACTTCTTATTCATGAATGCTAGCTAAGCCCTATAAACTGTATGTCTATATAGGACCAGATGGTTTGGGGGAAACAATTGGGTAGAATTATAAACACAATGAATGCACGGCGTAAAAGTTTGCAGCAGTTTTGCGAGACTCATCAATGCACTAAACAATAACTGTACAATATGCCTGGTGGCGTAGGGATCCAATTATTCAGTGTGTGTTTCTTCGTTCATTATGTAGCCGTGCGCTCTGTCCCCGTGCGCATACATTTCATTATCAGCCGCATCGCTCTGCAAATTTAACAACGCATTTGAATCAATATTAACAGGCCGTTCGGGTTGTATATATTGTTTCTTTTATTTAACTAAAAGTAAACTGCAGGGGCGTTATATAGCAGGCAAAGTGAACCTTCGCTACAGGTTGCAAAGCTTGTGGAAAGCATGATAAAATAATAAATGGAATTCATTAATTTGCGATATTTGTCTTGCTTCTGTACAGACATATTGTATAAGCTTTTCATGCGGTCAGAATATGTCCGCTGCGTGCTGTCTGGATCTAATTAGAAAGCATTTTGTTGTCCTAAAAACAGGAAGTGCTGGTCTTTTGCCATTGAAAAAGAAACGTTTCACTCCTTCGATGTTTTGTCTAGTTATCAGATTTTATATTTTTCTTTTGCTATGGATCAGACCTGGACAACTGATGGATTACACAGACATTTCCCACCACAGCAAAACTGCACACGTCCCTGAGAGTTGTGAAAATGGCTTATAAACTCATCACAGTGAATAATTAGCATGTTCAGAATGCAAAAGGTCAGTGAAGAATAACTTTGGACCACTGCAAATATGTTCAAGTTTTAAGACGGCACTTAAAACTGAGAACAGATTTATTAGTTTTAGTTTTGGATGGAGCTCATTCTCCTCTGTTATACTTCATATTTATCCCTTATTACATCTACAGATATCTAGTTATTTCTTCATATAGATACCCACTACATCTCTGAACATCCAAAACTCCTAACATGAACTGTCTTTCAACTTTCATTTCACTTTAATTCAATTTCATTTTTCATTTTTTTCTAATATTCATACAGGGACAGTTCTTTGATTGTATACCTGCCTTGTAATGCTGTATTGCGTTGTATTGTGCATTACCTTGGTTGTCTCGGATGGTGAAGTTGGGGTTGATGTGCTTGTCAGGGACCATAGAGAAGTAGAAATGGTGTCCTTCGGCTGGTTCATCTGGATCCACAGCATTGAGCAGCTGAATGAGCTACAACAAAGGGACAAAACATGGAACAAAGTTGCACTCGGGCGCTGGGTACAAGTAATTAAATGCTATTATTACTATTAATTATTGAAGATCAGGCTTATAAAAATGGCTCTACAATGTTTTCTTTCTTTTATCCATTTCTGATGGTTTTGTTTCTCCTACCTATTTTACACATTATCCAACATGTAAACATTAACTTTACTTGCCATGTCTGTCATGTATAGAGACAGAAACCGACAGACAGAAGCGGAGAGATTGAGAGAGAGACAGAGAGAATGAGAAACAGTGACAATGAGAGAGACAGAGAATGAGAGACAGAGAATGAGAGAGAGAGCAAACGAGAGACAGAGAACGAAACAGAATGAGAGAGAGAGAACAAGAGAGAGACAGAATGAGATACAGAATAAGAGACACAGAGAAAGAGACAGAGAAAACGAGAGACAGAAATTGAGAGACAGAAATTGAGAGACGGAGAGAATGGGAGACGGAGAGAATGGGAGATGGAGAGAATGGGAGATGGAGAGAATGGGAGACGGAGAGAATGGGAGACGGAGAGAATGAGAGACGGAGAGAATGAGAGACGGAGAGAATGAGAGACGGAGAGAATGAGAGACGGAGAGAATGAGAGACGGAGAGAATGAGAGACGGAGAGAATGAGAGACGGCGAGAATGAGAGACGGCGAGAATGAGAGACGGCGAGAATGAGAGACGGAGAGAATGAGAGACGGAGAGAATGAGAGACGGAGAGAATGAGAGAGACATACAGAACAAGAGAGACAGAGAAAAAGATACAGAATGAGAGAGAGAAAGACAGAGAATGAGAGCGAAACAGAGAGAGACGACCTGTAATTTGGCCTGGCGGCATTACCTGCTTAAATAAACTAAATAAACTACCCTAAACCAGAAGTTTTCCACAGTAAAGTATAGTTTGTTTTGGGACACTATTATTGAGCTACAACTGAATTAAAATTATAAGGTTGCAATTTTGGGAGGACAATAATTTCCTCCACAAACAAAAAAAAAAATCCTATTTTACTTTGCATGAAAACTGCTAACACTGTAGTTTAGCATGTTGTGAACTGTGAGCAGAATCCCATTGTTAAAATCTAATCGTAAAGCTTGTATTGCCTCCTCTCTTCTGCCGTCCGGTGAGCGATGGGGGGGAAGGGGGGCTTACTTCTCCGGCCTGGGTGCCCTCGCAGATGAAGGGCTGGTAGTCGTGGGCCAGTTGGGGCACGTTGTCGTTTACATCCAGCACTCTGATGAAGACCACGGAGGAGGAGGACAGATGAAGCTGCACTGAGAAAGTCAACACACACTTTAGCCCAGCGCAGTGCTAGCATGCATCACTAACGCTACGGCTAAAGAATACTCAGCACTGACAAATGTCGCCTTTACTCAATCCATTCTGGAGAGCTGAAGGCCTGAGCTGGCTAAGTGGTTATAGAGTTGTTACAGGCGGTTAGCAAGAGCGAAGAGGCAATTTAAGGTGAGTTAAATGCGTGCGGTAAAATAAACATCACAGAATAAGTATAAAAATCTATATAGAAGGATTACTTGAAAGAGAATCCGTAGAAATAATCTTGATGTGATCTGAATTTAACTCAAACTGTAGACAAAATTGCACGATAAATATGAAATTTACTGGTGAGGTGTGTATTGTTCAGTGTAGGCCAACGTTTCCAGCTATAACTTCATATTGTTACACTGATGATGTTATCTGAGGAAGGTCAGAGGAACCGCAACCTTGTACTAATAAATGTGAACAAGAATGCAGAAATCTTCTTAAGAACTACACTGATGATCAAACCTGATACAGCTGTTCATATAAGATTCACCAAAAATACAAAAAACAACAAAAAAACAAAACAGGAGTGAGTTAGTACAGTTGCAGCTCCGGGTATACGGACACTTCAGGGTAATGCAAAAAACACTTTGCAGGGGTTAAGACCAAGTATTCGTATATTAATATTCACTCATGGTACCTTCAATGTCTGAGTTGATACTATATTTGGAGTTTTGATAAATGCTATGAGTATAGTTTTGTGCAATACAGTGGTCCCTCGCTATATTGCAGTTCACCTTTCACGGTCTTGCTGTTTCGCAGATTTTTTTTGGTACAATTTTGCATGATTTTATTTTAATTTTTTTCACGTATGTCCTTCATCCTGATTGACTAAGGGACTGCACCGACAAATTTCAGAAAGGCTTTGGACTTAAGTGTTTCTCTGCACGGAGAGGCACCTCTGCAGATATTGCTGGAGCAGAGGCACGTGAACAACACATTTAAAGTGATCATCGAGGAATAGGGATATAATATATGAAGGTTTGAACTTTGAGTGTTTAAACAAGAGAGAAATGTGAGAAATGTTAATACCTGCATGAGAAAAGTGTATAAAGTCTGTGGTGAGGGGGTTTACAGCCTTAAATCATATATAATAATTGTTAAAATAAAGCTGACTACTTCGCAGATTTTACCTATTGCGGGTTATTTTTAGAACGTAACCCCCGCGATAAACGAGGGACCACTGTATACAAGTTTTTAGATAGCTGGATAGAAAGATAGATATCAACAAGCTCTAAAACAGTTTGAAATAAAAGTAAATAACACAAAACAATAATACCAACTCCAGCTGACATAATAATGTTTTAAATGTTTTCCCACCAGGACTTACAATGTAATTTTCATATAGAAATAATAGTACTTTCATTACCTTGGCATGAGGAAATAATTCTGATAGAGCTCAAAATTGCTCTAAAACTCACCGTTACGCCATGGTGTTCCATTGAACGCCTTCATGCTGTCACTCCTTTTGTTCTTGGACCACTACTTTGTACTTCTACTTGAGTGATATTATCTTGAAGTAATGTTACTATTACTTAGGCGCAATCTTAGGCTACTCTACCTAGCTCTGATAATGAACCCTAAATTTTGATAAAAATAGCAAATAAACTTAGAGGGTCCACTACCTGGGTGATATGACATTACATATCGTGGGGACATGCCATTTCTCTTTTATCATTTCTAACCTGATTTTATCAATTATTACAGCAAATATATCATTAAATAGCGTTTCATTTGATACATTTATATTGCTGCACTAAAATATGTGTTTCTCATTTGTGACCTTTCAGTTAAATGGCCCTTAGAAATAAAGTTGGAGAAAAGTAAGCAATGGATTTTTTGTCAAACTTTTCAGACAATGGCTGAAAACATACTTTATTGTGGTATATCATGATATATATCGTTATCATGACATAAAATAATCCATATCGTGATCTATGATCTTTCCATATCGCCCAGCACTACTACCTGCGTGTCCAGTGAAGATGTTATTGCTTTGATTGTAATGTTTAGTATCTGATTTTCGATACTTTTGGCAACCCGAGTTCATGAAATACCGTTTAAATAATCTTTGTTTTGCCTTACATGTTTCTGTAGCTGTGATTGTGACGTTGTGCCAGTCCACAGTCTCTCGATCTAAGGCTCTCACCAGAGTCACCGTTCCATTGTGGGGGTCTATTTTGAACGCCTTCGCACTGTCACTCCTTTTGTCGATGGCGTATCTGGAAGAGAAGGTACCGAGATATTATTACGCAGGCCAGGTTTTTTCTCGGCAAACAAAACATTGCGATACCACAGGGAGATTAATTAGGCAAACTGGTTCTATTTTTCTTGTCCTTTTTTTTTCTCCGACGGATATCCAACAAAGAAGTAACAGCACAGGCGGCAACGACATGGCAACGTGGTCAAAACAACGACATGGCAACGTGGTCAAAACAAAGAGAGGTAAATACACATGCTGTGTTCAGATGCAGTCTGTCAAAATAAATTTTACTTGATGTCAGGCCATGGGAAAGCAGGAGGATAAGAAACAAAAGAGAATGTGTGTTGTTTCTCTGAATACTAAGAAAAGTTAACATTTTGGTTTTAAATTAACGTGGTGGTGTGAAATCAGTTATAATGAACTGAAGTGGGTATTTAACATCAGATTTACTAGAGTAACTTTTTTAGCAGCATACTTTTATCCCTACCTGAGTAATATTTGTATTGAAGTAACTCTTCAGTAAAAGTTTTGTTTACTCTTCCCACTGTGAGTAAGTCCACACATGATGATATTAAATTGAGTATTTGTGTTCGTTGCACCGCTCTTTCAGGTATAATGTAGTTTTCCTTATTTTTGTGGTACTGTACATCCTTTGAAAATAATAGATTTTGTCTACTTATTCATATGTAATATTGGTAACACTTTAAAATACGGTCCGGGACTTACGGTGGTAGTTAGTAGATACTTGACTGGTAGTTACGGTGGTACTTACAGTGGTAGTTTGTGGTACTTACAGTGGTACTTATAGTGGTACTTACAGTGGTACTTATAGTGGTACTTACAGTGGTACTTATAGTGGTACTTACAGTGGTAGTTTGTGGTACTTACAGCGGTACTTATAGTGGTACTTATAGTGGTACCAGAAGTGATACTTAGACTAATAACTACTGGTACTAGTACTGGTACTTACTGCAAAATCATATGAAGTGAATGGTATTAAAGAATATGGTGTTATTAGGCATATGAATCTTTGATTTCATTATACGTTCATAGAAAATACACAAGACAAAACACTGTGAAAACACAAACACTTTATTATGACAAATTTCACATTAATACGACAATCAGATTTAAAAGAAATTTCCAATAATGACAATAACAAATAAATGACACGTTTTAAATGAACATGACAGTGATACATACTGTAAAATATCAATACTTTAACTGCTATTTTAAAACGAGACATTATGGTACTTGCACTATTAATTACTGGTACTTACTGTAGTTTATACTGGTAATTACTAGTACTTTCCGTGGTACTTACTGCTGTATGTACTGGTAATTACCATAATAGTTACTATGGTAATTACCAGTACATACAGCAGTAAGTACCACGGAAAGTACTAGTAATACTATTTATACTGGTAATTACTAGTACTTTCCGTGGTACTTACTGCTGTATGTACTGGTAATTACCATAGTAACTATTATGGTAATTACCAGTACATACAGCAGTAAGTACCACGGAAAGTACTAGTAATTACCAGTATAAACTACAGTAAGTACCAGTAATTAATAGTGCAAGTACCATAATGTCTCGCTTTAAAATAGCAGTTAAAGTATTGATATTTTACAGTATGTATCACTGTCATGTTCATTTAAAACGTGTCATTTATTTGTTATTGTCATTATTGGAAATTTCTTTTAAATCTGATTGTCGTATTAATGTGAAATTTGTCATAATAAAGTGTTTGTGTTTTCACAGTGTTTTGTCTTGTGTATTTTCTATGAACGTATAATGAAATCAAAGATTCATATGCCTAATAACACCATATTCTTTAATACCATTCACTTCATATGATTTAGCAGTAAGTACCAGTACTAGTACCAGTAGTTATTAGTCTAAGTATCACTTCTGGTACCACTATAAGTACCACTGTAAGTACCACTGTAAGTACCACTGTAAGTACCACTATAAGTACCGCTGTAAGTACCACAAACTACCACTGTAAGTACCACTGTAAGTACCACTGTAAGTACCACTGTAAGTACCACTATAGGTACCACTGTAAGTACCACAAACTACCACTGTAAGTACCACCGTAACTACCAGTCAAGTATCTACTAACTACCACCGTAAGTACTGGTAAGTCCCGGACCGTATTTTAAAGTGTTACCGTAATATTTTGTCCTTCCAAATCAAATGTGATGTCCTGGCAGTTACTCTTCAACTTTCTCTTTCTTGAGTCATTTCTTGGACCACTACTTTGTATGTCTACTTGCGTAATATAAATTTGAAGTAACATTACTCTTACTTAGGTACAATCTTTGGCGACTCTACCCACCTGTGACAATGAACCATAAATTTGTGATAAGAATAGTGAATGAACTTAACATAACGTTTCTGGTAGAAGGTCCACTACCTGCTTTCTCCTTGAAGATGTTATTGCTTTGACTGTAATGTTCCACAGTATGTGATTAACCTGATCTATCTTGCATTTATCCAACTACAGGTGTTCTTATTGCTAAAACATACCTTGAAAAACATGCATTCTTATCGTGAGCGACCTTGCCTCTTCACAGATCTGACATATAACTTGGTGGTGAGGCGTACCCTGCACCTAAAACATCTTCACCTTAGTTCTGCATTTTCAAGTTTTTCTTTAACCCTTCTCTCTCTGTTGACTAAATCCTTTGCTTGTTTTTGTGTAAACTCCAGCGAGGTGCTCTCAGCTCATGTCTAAAATTGCACTTGATTCCAGATCCTGACAGATTGTCCAACTTTCATGGGAGAAATAAGTCAAATGCAGAGGACACAGTGTGTTTCTATTGACAATATCGCCACATTTGATTGGTATAGAGTTCCTTGGGAGGGTTTGGTCACGGTTACGGCTACTAGCGGCCTGCGTTTCCATGGCTCTAGCTCCATTAATGGTCCGCTACCCAAACATTGGAGGGGAACGCTTCAGACCCCTCAAACGGGCTGGTTTAGTTAAGACAGTGGAAACACTTTTGGACTGTACCAATCCACTCCAAAGCAAACCAAATGAAAACACTTTGTTGGTCTTTGAATTTGTGACTAAATTCCAGCCAGAGATATTCACAGCAAATGAGATCTTTGTACTGCTGTTTCATATGGCCATTCTTTCCTACAGGTGGCCTTATGTAACTATAAGTTTTCCCATGTTACATAATGGAAAACTGCAAATAGAATCTTAACTATTATATTGACAGTTCCATAAGACGATGGCCTGACTCCATTTACGTTCGTCAGTGCTTTAAAACCACTTAGCTTTATTGTTTTCCCTGGCTGCCACGCAAACTCTTTCAATTACATCACAACTTTTCCATAACTGAATTGTTATTTGAAGAGACATCTGTCTTTGCTGACGCCTTCCAACCTGACAATACAGATGTACGAGTTGAGTAATGACTCTTATCTGGCACCGCGTCGTAACAACAGTGGAAATAAGCCAATTTGACCCAAGGAAACTTAATCATATTCTGTGCGATTGTGGAAAGCCTTCCAATTGTGCCCAGTCGGACGCATTACTCAGCTGTCACCAAAGGGAGTGTAATAGGCTGCCGATGATATGCAGCACCTGCCACTCTTCAGGTGCATATGCCAGGCTTTTGTGTTTTTCTAATTAGGACTTGGTTTGGTGAGATAGTATCTGTGGTAAATAATTATCATAGTCTCACATTAGTTAAGTGGAAGTTTGTGGAAAAAGTTGAGAAGGAAACTACAAAAATACAGGAGGTAGTGAATTATAGAACAGAATCCTTTTACCTGTTATCAACTGAAAGGAAGGTATTTTTCCAGCAGATTAAACATTTACTAAACTAAATAAACGTGTTGTCATGTATGTTTAGTAGTCATAACTTTTGTGAAGAAGCGAACTACGTGAGTGTGGCGTCACCAACAGCATTCAACTTCAGTCAAATGAAGCTCAAGGTTAGCAGTTATAGCAGACAAATTTGGAGTCGAGTTCCACATTTGAAATTCCGACCACAGGTATCATAGCAACCAAAGAGCCAATCCGGAGCGAGGTTGTTGAAGGTAACGCCCGTCATATCTGCTGCCCATTTCTAATAGAGATGCAACAATATCCAACTCTCAATATGATATTTTCATGATGAGCATCTCACGGTATGATATTTATTGTGATATTTTGTGGACACTAGTAAAATTGTGAATATGGTACTTTTCTTCTTTTGATTTAAAAGTGCTTAATATTAATTATTTCAGCATGTAGATTGGACTGAAACAGAGCAAAGAATCATGGTACATGTAGTTCTCTGTTTTTTAAAACTTTTGCTGCACCATAACAATGAATTTAAGCAAAGGGACTTGTAATTTGATATGATTGACACGATTCTGAGGCTTTTGATGATACGATATCACGATATTTCGGTTATTGTTACATCCCTAATGTCCAACCAGGAAGTATATAAGTGATAAATTAAAAACTTCTAATCTTAAATGTAAATAGTACATGGTAAATAGTCACATTTTTATATCGCGCTTTACATCAAGGAACCGCTCACTCATTTACATGCACATTCATACACCAGAGTACGCAGGCACTGAACTCGAGGAGGGTTAAGTGTCTTGCCCAAGGACACAACGACAGCATTCATCTGTGGGAGCTGGAATCTGAAACCACCAACCAATATGTAATGATGTCAGCTGTGTTTTAGTGAGATGAGTTGTCTCACCTGACATATGCACTTGAATCATATTCCCTACGTTTGCCGAAAGCCTTCCAAAAGTGCCCGGTCGGACGCATTACTCACCTGTCACCGGAGGGAGTGTAATAGGCTGCCGATGATATGCAGCACCTGCCACTCTAAAACTGAGTCGAGGTGCGTGGATACGGGCTCCGATGGGTCTGCTGTCTCAATGCAACGTGCCGCACTTGCAAATGACCGCAAATCTCTATCCCATATGCCGCCCTTGTATAGTGCTTTTATTACATACCCCCACGTCCCAGCTACGTCGCTTTGTGATAATGCCGCGGCGACAGATAGAAAAGCCTGTGAGGTATAAAAAAAGTCATGATTTATTCAGCCGGGTTCATTTCCTTCTAAAGTAATATGAGATAAATATGGCCGTGTTGCGGGGTATCCAGAGATCAAGGGTAAAAATGGATGCAGCGAGCCGGTAACACTATTGGAAATGGAATGATTTTTCACCGAGAGGAGGAAGGCGCTCGGGGCCGGCTGTCGTGGGATGCCTCTTCCTCTCCCCTCTCTCTCGCTTTTCTCTCTCCCCCATAGCTCTCCTCTCTCTCTCCGTCTCTCGCTCTCCCCCGTCTTTCCCCTTCTCTTCTTTCTCTCTACGCTTTTTCCTGCATCTCTCTCCCGTACCCACCTCTCTCCTCCCTTTCTCTCCCATCACTCTCCCATCTTCCCTCTCTCTCTCTCCCCTCTCCCCGCGGTGCCATTTGTGTCTCACCTCCCCCTCTCTTTCCTCCGTCTCTCGTTCCTCCACTTCTCGCTCTATCCTCTCTTTCACCTTTTTCTACCCTCTCTCCCTCTTTGCTTTTCTATCTACTCTCCCTCTCTCCCTTTTTTCAATACAATTCACCTCTCTCTCCTTCCTTTCTCTCCCATCACTCTCCCGTCTTCCCCCTCTCTCTCCTTTCTCTCTACCCTCTCTCTTGCCTCTCTCTCCCCAACCCCCTTTTACTCCCCTCTCTACTATCTTTCTCTCCTCTCTCACTCTGTGTTCCCTCTCTCTCACCTGCATCTCTCTCCCCTTTCTCTCCCATCTCTCCTACCTGTCTCCCCCACCCCTCTCTCCCATCTCTCTCCTTTCTCTCCTCCGTCTCTCTCCCCTCTTTCGCCCCTTTCCCCCCTCACCCTCCTCTCTCTCTCCCCCCTCTCTTCCCCCACTCTCTCCCCTCTCTCATCTCTCTCCCCTCTCTCTTCCCTCTCCCTTCCCTCTCCCTTCCCCCCTCTCTCCTTTCTCTGATCTCTCTCCACTCTCTCTTCCCCCCTCTGTCTCTCTTCTCTCTCCCCCTCTCTTCTCTCTAATCTCTCTCTCCCCTCTTTCGCCACTTTCCCCCCTCACCCTCCTCTCCCCCCCTCTTCCCCCACTCTCTCCCACCTGTCTCTCCCCTCTCTCATCTCTCTCTGCTCTCTCCCCTCTCTCTTCCCTCTCCCTTCCCCCCTCTCTCCTTTCTCTGATCTCTCTCCACTCCCTTCCCCCCTCTGTCTCTCTTCTCTCTCCCCCTCTCTTCTCTCTCTGATCTCTCTCCCCCCTCTTTCGCTTCTCTCTCTCTCCCCCCTCTTTCCCCCCTTTCTTCCCCCTCTCTCTGCTCTCGCCCCCCCCTTCCCCCTCACTCCTCTCTCTCCCTTCTCTCTCCTCTGTCTCTCTTCTCTCTGTCTCCGCTCCTCCCACCCCTCTTCCCATGCACCCTGGTGGGTATGCTCATCATTCTCATGCTGGCAGACAGGTGGCACATGCCAGTCTTCCTGCCGTCTGTTGGGGAGGAGCGTCACCTGATGGGCCCGTCGACGGTGTCAGAGTCAGTGGAGCTATTTCTGTCAAACACAGCCCCCTCCCAGAATGTGAATTAGCAACGACATCATGAGTTCAGGCCTCTATGTATCTGACCCAAACTGCACTCAAAAGACTACACCTGCACGGGAGTTCATGCTAAAAGAACTGTTTATGCAGAAAAAAGTAGGAAACATTGTGTTTATGTAAAAACTTGTGGATCATGAGTTTATTCTGCCTTCTTGTGAAGACAGAGACAAACTTTATGCTAGAAATGATTGAAACGTACATCACTGAATCAAAAACTAATTCTTCTATGATGGAACTTACAAAATGCTTAAAGGTCCTATATTACACAAAACTGACTCATGAGAGCTTAAAGTCATACTATAATGGTGATACCTCCTCAAAAACATACCTGTAATTGTGTTTTGTTCACACGTTTCAGCAATCCTTTATTATTAGGCTGTTTTAAGGCTGATTTTAACATAGATCAGAAAATATCAGTGTGCCTCAAGTGGAGCAGTTCAAGTATCTCAGGGTCTTCTTCACGAGTGAGGGAAGGATGGACTGTTGTGGTAAAGAAGGAGCTGAGTCGAAAGGCAAAGCTCTCGATTTACCGGTCATTTATGGTCATGTGCTCTAGGTAATGACCAAAAGGACAAGATCATGGATACAAGCGGACGAAATGGGTTTAGTTACAAAACTAAAATATTCAGTATATAGGAAACTGTACAACATTTGCCCCCATCTGGCAATAGCATAGAACCCTCTTGTTGGAGAATAACAGAACTTATTTCGTCATGTTATTGGATCAAACTATGCACAGGTCAAATTGTGTGGTCAAGCTAGAACACAACATATCAATATATCTCGATGTCTCATGCATAGCCTTCAACCAATATGTCCTTCCATATGACGCACGGCCAAGTTTACATAAACCCCTTCATGTGGACGCATCACCAGACCTTGGATTGGCAATACCACATGTGACAATGCAATGTGTGGGAGAGTGTTCAAGTCCCCCTACCCATTGTGAATTGTAATAAGCTTCCTCTGCATCACCCATTGACATTGTCTCCTACTTTTTCATCAATATTCTATGGACTTCTAGAACTCACCTGATGGGGCTGTCAACGATGTCCGTGTCTCTGGCGCTAACATTCCCGACCACAGTTCCCAGCGCGGCGTTCTCGGGAATCTTCCACTCGTACGGCTGCTGTAGGAAAAGCGGGGGCTCGTCCACGTCCTCCACCACCACCTTCAGAGTGGTCCTGTCCGTAAACTCGTGAAGGGGCAGGAAGCGCTCGTCGGGGTGCTCGTTCAGCGCTTCGGCCGCCATCACGAAACGCCGCTTGGTTTCATAGTCCAATGGCTGTGGTGGGAAGAAAATAAGACATGTACAACTTCATTTGTGCCAACCTGTATCACTGTTTCAAAAAAATACATCGAAAAGTAAGTAAGTAGAGCAGTGGATGTAAGGAGGAAAAACAATTTGAATTTGTATATTTTTGAAGCATTGACATATAAAGATTGCATTAACCAGTCTAAATATAACATTGTGAGGGTAAATACTAAGGGTGAAAGACATTATTTCGTTTTAAAATAATGTTTCCTTTTATATATCCATTCGGTGAAGATGGTGAACAAGTTCTCCTGTTTTTTCTTTATAAAGTTGAAACTCGAGTTCAACCTGGGAGACTTTTTTGTACACTGTTCCTGTCTGTTGCTTTTAGCCAATCACAACCAGTTTTTGTTTTTTTTTCCTCGCATAAAGGCATCTCCATGGTGACGCCACTAGACCAAGTTACAGGTCAGAACTGTGGAGAGGTGACCCTGTTCACAGTAAGAATCCATGTTATTTCTATCATTCAGAACTTCTAATTGAATACCTGCAAGATAGATACTCTGGAACATTTTAGACAAAGCAGTGATCTCCATGGGGACTAGTGGGTGATGGATGCCTCACCAGAAATATTCTATAATGCAGTAGCTTGTGTTAAAAAATTGATTTTTTTTTTTTTTTTTTACTTTTTGGCAGTGTTTCACAAGGTTGGCAATTCAACCTTTCACTGCTATCCCAATATTTCTGTGCTCAAGGCTTCAACACCTCTAGTAATTTTCAATCCTAACACTAACCACAGTTGCTTTAGGCACCAAACTTTCTGACAAAACCCTCTATCTATCGTAGTTCACAATGGTTTACAGTTCTGAACCCAAAAGCCGTTGTGTGCGAGGGGTCAGATGTGTGAGCCCACCTTGGCCAGCACCAGCACCCCCTCCTGTGTGCCCGGGTCTGTGTGGATGATGAAAGTGGCACTCTCCTCCAGGTCGTCCTCCAGGCTGTAAGTCATTTTGGCGTTGATGCCTGCGTCTCCGTCCACTGCCAAAATTCTGCCCACGGTAGTACCAACCTCCGCGTTCTCCGGTACAGCAAAAGTGTACAGGTCTGAGGAACAGGAGGATTTACACAGGCAAGATTAAGATGAGCTGATGCAGTTACAAGGCAGAATGAAAGGTCCTGTGCCAGATTTTGTGCTGTGGTTAAAAAATATATATATTGTATTTTTCATTTTAAACTTCAGATAAAAGTAATTCTCCACTTTGCTAACTAGTGTTGTCAAAAGTATCGAAAATCTGATACTAATCAGTATTGAAACTTATTCGGGCAGGTATTGATACTAATGATCTTAAGATGCATCGGAACAAGACCGCGTAGTGCAGGGGTGTCAAACACATTTTCACTGAGGGCCACATCAGCAAAACGGCTTCCCTCAAAGAGCTAGATGTAAAATAAAAGTAACTACTTTTTAAACTTTTTATTTAACTGATTCTGTATTTATTACATATTCAAGTTACAAAAAGTGCAGATTAATTTGCATAGAGGTAAAAATATGGCTGTGTATCAGCGTATCTCTTGATAAAATTACATGTTAAGACCATCACACCTTGTAATTTATCCTGTCGAGGGCCACATAAAATGCTGTGGAGGGCCACATTTGGCCCACGGGCCTTGAGTTTGACACGTGACGTAGAGGAATATACGCCCACGGACCCTTATTGAACATACCTGGATGACTGAAGGATTACAGAGATATAAGACCTCATTGAAATATAATATACAAAAAATACTATGATTTAATGTTGAAAATCACATTCTATTGTCTAAAGAGTTTGCACCATGGTGGCTGAGTGGCTAGCACTTACGCTTCACAGCAAGAAGGATTTGGGTTGAATCCCTTTCTGTGTGGAGTTTGCATGCTTCTCCCTTTGTCTGAGTGGTTTTCCTCCAGGCACTCAGGTTTACCCCATCAACACAAAAACTTGCACAATAGGTGAAATCCTCAGCTAAGGTAGAACTGACCAAGACTAGCAAGATGGGTCCCTGAGCACTGCACTGAGGTTCTCACTGCTCCTGAGGCATTAAAAGATGGTTCAAATTCAGAGGACAAATTTCACTATGGAAACAATAAGGTGTACCTTAACTTTATCATTGTGGTATTGAAATTGGTATTGAGTATTTAGTCTATTCCTTGGTATCAAAATCTAGTTTGAAATTTTAGTATTGTGACATTATTCCTAACACCTTCTGAGCATCTTAATTATTCACTGAACTTTCACTTCATAACTTTTTATGAAGAGTTTTACTATCATGGTAAAGCTAAAAACAACTAACAGCACTTCCTGGTTCTCTGAGGATAAAAACATTGTATAATTAGTTATTGCTGGTTCTGCTTAAATAACATGGACTCTGCCACTTTGGCATTGATCTTGAGGATCTGATCACTGAAGTTACGCACAGTTAGACCTCAGTAGTACTGGGAATGGAGAACGATGGGAATACCAGGAGCCACAGAGGGGCAGGAGTGGCTTTCGTGCATTCTGTCATTATGTCCTTCAGCAAGACACTTCATCCTGTTTGCCTGTTATGAATCTGCTGTGTGAGTGAACAGTGGTGGTAAAAGGGGCCTCACTTACATCAGTCTATCAAATGCCTTTTTATTATTAAAGCTGAGGTAATAACCTCATTATCAAACCTTAAATGTAGGAAGTAAGTGTTTAGATCTATCTAACTTTAATACATAGTATACATTTTTCAGCCACTATCCCAGCTTCAGAACAGCTTGTTTAGACTAAAAAGTGAAGCAGAAAGAACCATAAATGCACAAACAATCAGCTCTTATCCCAAACCATCATCACAATCATATTGTAACTTACATGGCTCTTTCTTACAAGACTGCAAAAGATACAATGTTTGATAATTACATGAATGCAGTTTGTAGAGATCTGAATTTTTCCACAATGCTGCTGCTTTTATAATACCCATGCTGGGAGGAAAAACAGAATTGATTCATTTATTAAAAAAAGTTGGGTACTTCAGCTTTAAATACTCAGAACACAATACCTGTTGTGTTGTTGTTGCTAAAGGCTGTGCTGCTAATTGGCTATGTCTGCATGATATATTTCCCCATGTTGCCAACAACTTAAATATTCTATATTGCACAAAACCATACGTAGCTGGAGCTGTGTTTTTTCATTTACACATGTTTGAGTAACCCTGGATTATTTTTTTGTCTGGATCCCCAAATCACCTTGTGATGTAATTTAGTGGTAGTTTTAAGGTTAAATCCTATTTTAGCTTCAACTGAACTGTTTTACTTTTCAACAGAATGACCTCACACTGTTGCTTTTATTTTTGATTAGCTTTGGTTTACCTTTTGTAAAGTTGTCATTAGAAAGTCTAATATCTGATGATGCACTGAGGAGTTAAACAGTTTCAATTAGGCTTAAACAATAGCTGTAAGTTGAAAGTTAGACAAATCCAGGGCTGAAATGATCAAAATGATTCTAATGAAAGTGTATGGAGTTTAAAAACACAGTGGAGCATTTGTGTTACCAGATGACATCACAGGGTGAAATGGAGCGTTTTCAGTTTGAGAGAAGAACACCGCCTAAATATGTAGGATTTGTGTGTTAAACATATGTGAATGAAACAAATCACAACTCAAGGTATGTTTGTGATGAGGAAACATTATAACATGAAAAATAGTCCAATATATGCCCTTTAAAATAAGTTTTCCACACATTCCAAACATGTATTGTCAATATTAAAGGTATCTAAGAGTAGTAATAGTATTAAAAGCAAGATATTTGATTTTTTTTTTTCCAAACACTTCACCAGGAGCTGCTGGTGACATGCACAGTTGTAGTTTGAGCTGATGAAACCTCCCCTCACCATAACACAGCAGTGCCACCTGCCATGAATGGGGAAACATCTGGTAACTTTGGGCATGTGCAACTCTGTGGTGCCAACTGCAATACATGTGATTCTTGTGTCACCTGACAGACAGCAATGATTCTGAGTTTACCGATGCCGTAAAGTTTTGTAGTATTTTTGGCCCGTGTTGCTGGGCTGTGTGCTGTGCAGTAGGAAGCCTGCTTTACAAAACTGTATGACATATTAAAGGTGCAGTATCTGAATTTTACTGTCTTGAAAAACAAAACTGCATAAAAAATGCAGTGGTCCAAAGTTATTCCTCACATTCCTGACACATTGATAGTATCTTTATTATTGACTGCTGAGTTTATAAGGGCTTTTCTTAACTTTCCAGAGTTTTGTCATTACATTAGTATTCCAACAGAACAGCCAGACTCTCAGAAAATGCACACATCGGCCTTAATTCTTCCTTATGAGCTGTTTATACAATATATCTGTGTTGGGGAACAAAACAAAACAAAACAAACACATGTTTTTCTCAACTACACAATAAAAATCAGGCAAAGCCATACACACTTTTTGTAAATAAAAGGGGAAACCTCTCAGATCTCAAGCTAGATCATAGACTGTATATAGATGAACACAGCTAACCTGCCAACCGCTGCGTTCCAAATAGAAAGTGAGCATGGGCGCTCTTCCAGCTTTATCGACTCTGGCTTCAAATTCACTTTCTATTGAAAAACTGTCAACCCTCTCTCCGTAACTGCTGCTGTCAGGCTCATCATTTTGATCTTAAAATGTTTGTATTGACCTGCTCTACATGATCCTGGTGTTTTTATCTCGCTACTATTTCCGTAAATCAAGATTTGAACATTAATAACAGACAAATCAGGCGCCTTCTTTATCTGAGGTCGCGGCCGCTATCGTTAGCAACAGGTTTTATTGACAGCGTTGCAAAGCGCCTGTACCGCTGGTTTGCAGGGAACAGGAGTGCCTAGAAGAAACCAAGCTGCAGGCACCACTCTCCATTTGGAAAACTGTTTTTAGAGCCTTCCTACAAAATGTGTGGTGATGTAAGCTTTCATTAGGTCATTATAATGTGCTCTTTTTCAAATCTCAAAACGCAAAAAGCTATTGTTTTACACCTTATTTATACATCTTCACTCCAGTCCATGTTTCATTTGCTGGCAACATTGACACAAAATGACTTAATTTAGTTAGTAACATGACTTTGTGGAAAATAAAACATACAAATCATACTTAGATGCATTCTCCACAGAAATAAGTATGTTTTATGCCATATGGTGGAACATTTGGTCCAGAGCAATACAATTTCCGTTTTAACCAGATGATGAACGCCCTCCTACAGGTCACGTTTGAGTCAGGTTTGTGGAGGTGCAAGCCCACTCACAGCATGTTTTGCAATAAAAAACATCCAATATATACTTTTATTTCAGTCTTTTTTGGATACAAAGTTGCGCTGTGGGGCTTTAAAACAATCCTGGATTATTCATCATAGAGACTTTTTAACAACCTTATTACAGATTTTGGACGATAACAGCTACTTATGTCTAAACTAATTCAAATCAAACTTGAAAATAGCAAGCGAGAATGGTGGATTGCTATTAGCCGGTCAGATGAGAGTGCTTTAGATTAGTGATGAGAGGAGGCAGAGATGGAGATGGAGGGTTAATTTGAGAAGTCATGGCAACTCTTCTTCATAATCTTGCCCCAACTCCGATGAGTACAGGAGAAAATGAGACACATCTGGATGCCACTGTTAGGAGGGACTAGTCACTAAGCTAACAGATGCTACAGCTAAAAATGTAATGCATGTTTTATAATCTTTTTTCCAGTAAGTGACAATACAAAAGTGCAGAGGTTGAAAAGCGCCAAACTTTGGTTAGTTGAGAGCAAAGAACCAATAACCTTCCATAACACTTATAAAAAATGAAAATTGCCGTTTTAAGCCATATTGTGCAACGTTTTGGACACTCCACAGGTAAATTATTGCCTGGTAAAGTCTAGTCCCTATGTCCTCTGTTGCGTCTCAAGCTCAGTCAAACATGATCGTGCAATTGGATTTTTTATTTATTTATTTTTTTCAGTGACACGTTGGTCACCTATGATTTACAAATAAAATCAAATTGATCTCACCTCACCCCTTAACAGAGTTTAAAGCTTCACCGATCGAATCAGCAGAAATCCGCAGAAATCTGTTTTTCAGTCCCCTTTGACATTTTTTTTTCCTTTACTTTTTCAAAAACTGGGAGATTCACCGGTGACCAGACTCTCATCTTCGTTAAGTATTGAAGGAGTGTATTCAGGATCGTAGGCGAGGTAAATTACACAGTGCCCCTTTAGTTTTTACCGTTACAACTTACCCTTAGACTTCTGTGGACGTCTCATGCACATACAACAACGGCGGTTAAGTGATTAGACGCTCAGAACGAAGCACCCTCGCTGTCTAACTCGTGCTCCATTGATTTTCCTGTTGTGGCTTTATCAGTGTACGTGGCCTGGTTTCTTCCCAAAGGTCATGACAAATGTCCTTTCATGTTTGAATGATTAAACTCATCCAACGGGCGACGCATTGGACACGTGTGCACTCCCCTTCTCCTGTTCCGTCTCCTCTCTGTCTGCTTTTTAATTCTCACTACACAGGCCATAATGAGACACAGCAACCGCCCACCGCAGCTACAGCTCCTCTGATCGCACACTTTATATTGTTGTCCTTTTGTAAGTTGTTTGTTGACCTTGATCACATGCAAAGTTACTATTGTTGCAGTGAACGAAATATACTATACTTGAATCGAAGGCAGTCCTAAAAGCGTCCCTAAAACTACAAGGAAGTTGTGGAAAAAAAATGTTTTGTATGCTTTATGAACTAAAACTCAATTGTCTTTGTCAAGTCTTTATTCCTCGCTACATCTTTGGAGTGATTTGTTCCGGAATAATAGATTTTAGAAGTATAAATTATGTGGTTGTTAGTTTTTATGCTAATTGTGGCGCTCATTGCTATGTCAATAAAGCACGGTAAACAGTTTAAGATGTGATAATGCTTTCTAACGAGGCCCTGGTTTTTCATAATATGCGATGTCTCGAGGCTAATGCTAACTCTTCCACTGAAAAAGCATTGGGGTGAACGTAAAGAACGATATCAGCCTTTAGAATACAAGCGTATTGTTTACAAACATTGGAAAGGTCTTTATCGCCAACTAGAGGTGGGACATGTACGAAAAAATTTTGTGATTGCCGTTTTGGCTCTTCAGAATTAGAATATCAAGTATGTCGTCTATAATTAAATGATTAAAAATGAGACACACCGATCTAGTGTAATCTGATAAAGTAATGTTTCCGCCTTTATGGTTTATTCACGCTTTTGTGCAATACTTTGACCTCAACGAAGACATTCACAGGCACATTTTAGCTCATTCCTGACACATAGTTACATTTATTTCAAGATAATGCAGAAAAAAATACCCAAACAACTGAGATTCATTCATTTTGTCAGTATCACTCCTATTTATTTATCTATTGATGCTTAGGTAAGAACGCCATTGTGCTGCGACATGTTTCTTCTGAATATCCCTCCTCCTCAGTGATGCAAAAGGTATGGCACAGATAATGTACTCACGATGCTGGAAGATGGGCCCGTTGTCGTTGACGTCGCTCAGGGTGACGGTGACGGTGGTGCTGGCTGAGAATCCTCCGCTCAACCCCAGCATGTCCTTCACCTGCACCACCACTAGGTACTGCTCTCGAGCCTCGCGGTCCATGTTGGGCCACGACGTCACGATTATGCCTTAGGAGAAGAAGAAGGAGAAGAAAAGACAAGAAGATCTGATTTAAGATTTTATGTTTTCTATATTAACCCTATACCGTTGGATGCTATTGCTACTGATCGACTCGCGGTTGCGGACTTTCCATTACCATAACTCCGCAACCAATTGTGCTTCATGTAAATTCAAACTGCATCTCAAAGCAGAGGCATGGGGCTCTTTAAATATGTTACTGTCATTACGGTAATGTGCTTACGTTGTCCCTCGAAGATGACCAATCAGAGCGCAGGTGCCTCCCAGTCAGTTATTTGGTGCGTCAAAGGAAAATAAGGATGGATATGTGAAATAGAGGTAGTTTTGTGAGAAAAGGCAGTACTTCCTTTGCTGATACTTCCTGTAACATGTTTTTATGGCTAAAAAAAGAAAAAAAAAAAGTCTAGGCGAGCTATACTGGTCTATAATGTGCTCAGTCCTTAAAGGTTTAACAACAAGAAAAACACACTAGTTCATTTTAAACGTTTTACAGTTGCCCAAAGTTATTCCCCACTTTCCAAACGGATTCCTAGCATCTCAAATATTCACCACTGTGACTTTTAAGGTTTTCACAGCTTTCCATTAGTTTTGTTGTCACGATAATGCAAGTAATAGCGCACTTCCTTATTCCCAGACGATAAAAATGCTTTATAATTAGATGCAGCGGGCTCATTTTGATAAGATAAGCTTTTACAATATTTGCACTGTGACAAAACAAATTTTGCATAAATACATGTTTGGAAAGGTGCACTATATAACTTTTCTAATAGGGTCGGTAGTGGATAGTAGGGTAGGTAGTGGGAGATGGGAATGGGAAGGAGGTCATCCACTTGTTTAAAATGTTATTGCTTTCATCCCATGTGGTTTATTTCTACCTTGAAAAACACAATTCATACCGTGAGCTGAGACACCAACTGCTTGCACCTCTATGGAGCGAGGTGCGTTCAGTGCGATACTGTGGCACATTCTGGGCATCCTGGGGGACAAGCAGGTGCTAAATTGAAGTTGCCTCTAGTCTCAGTACAAGAATGTCTCCTGGCCCTCACTGTATATGTTACCAACTATTGTTTAACTGCCAAGATAAACAAACTTAGCCTCCCAACCCACCGCCGCCATCATCACCTTTCAGCAGCAGCACTCGACTATAAGTGCAGGGAAAAGTGAGTCGGAATGAAGTGAAACCTAAAGTAAATTTGAACAACAGAAAGATCTTCAATGCAGTTTAGCTGTGGGTAAACTGTACAACTGCAGCCATCAGCGAAGTGAAATAACAGCTCATATCTCTGTTGATTCTACCCATCTCTCATTCTCTGTCTTGACTTTGTAGAATCGTGTGTTGTCTATGTCTAAGAAATACTCCTAAACTGTACGGATGAAATTGACTTAAATAATGCAGTTTGTTGGCTTCTTGTCTCGTCTCTGTTTGCAAACAACGATCGGCTGTAACAAATAGATATTACGCTCCAAGTTGGCAGAGTTCTCGCTAAAGGTGAAAATGCGAAACGTGGTCCAAAGTTATTTATCATTTGCTTTATGCATTCTGGGCATCCTAATTATTGACTGTGATGAGTTTATAAGCTATCATACAACAGTTGCACAGAAAATTCAACCATAGCATTCAACCATGTGCCTTTCAGCTCAGTTTTAACGTATGGGCAGTTTAGAATGTTGCAACATCATGTGAACCCAGGCTAACGTCATTAAGGGAACTGGAAAATAATGCACTGGATTTATATAGTGCTTCTTTGGACACTCAAGGAAGCTTTACAGCACATTATTTATTCACTCAGGACTCGGTGGTAAGCGACTGTTGTAGCTGCTGCTGTTCTGGGGCAAACTGATGGAAGCGTGGCTGCCAATCTTATTTTATTTTTTTAATTTAATGCAAGACAGACAAACATAGTGACCAATCATATACAGTAGTGACAAGTGGTGATAAGACATACCAAGACATAACATGGTTTTTTGATTTTGGAGAGGGTTAGGTGGAGACGGCAGAGGGTGCTAGTAATAGTAATTCGTAAGTGAGAAAAGAAGATATAGAAAATGTAAATGGGGGGGAAAAAATAAGTACAAATAAAATATAATGATAATAATATTGATAATGATAATAATAATAATAATGATGATAATAAAGATGATGAAAATAATAAAAATATAATAGTAATAATAATAATAATGATGATAATAATAGTGATAATAAAAATAATAATGATACAAAATATAAATGAATTAGGTGTTGTGATCGGTGAAGTCCAGTTGTTTATTTTTTCTTAATAGTTCTTTTTTCTTAATGCCAGTTCGCATCATCATCGGCCCCTTCAACCGCCACCAACATTCACGCACGCACCATTTCCATACCAGGCAATGTGTGTGCCTTGTCTAAGGACACAATGGCAGTTTTTGCCACTGTTGTCCCACTGTGGCACCTGATAGTCCCAGAGTTCTCCTATTCAAGCACCAACCAGGCCCGGCCTTGCTTTACTTTTGAGATCTGAGCTGAGGCTTTGACAAAGAGGTATGGCCACGAGATAATCAATAGGCCATAATTACAAAAACTCCACATGCTATTTCAGCAGCTGTTGATTCCACCTTACATACATTACTTTTAAGTATAAACACGAGTGCAATGTTTTGATTTTTCCCCGCATGCCTTTGTCATTATTCCCCTTGTTATTCCGAGGCACTTGTTGTCAACACAAACATCACTTAGGCCCAATCAGTGCTGCAGTGTGCTGTGCCAAACACCGGTGTAGTGCTTTCCCTGATTACCCCTGAGTGACTTCTTCATCAGACTCTCTCTCACTCACTCAGTAACACTTACCCGTCTTGGGCTCCACGGAGAAGTACGGCTCCCCCTGCAGGATGGAGTAAATGAGCTTGGCGTTGTTTCCGAACATGGGGTCGTCTGCGTCCGTGGCGGTCACCTGCGCAACTGTGGTCCCTGCAGGAAAGCACAAAGAAGGTATGAGTACAGTTAAAGAGGACAACAAGACTTAGATCAGCTTTTACGAGCTTATAACGATGTC
Organism: Periophthalmus magnuspinnatus; assembly: GCF_009829125.3. Taxonomy (NCBI): domain Eukaryota; kingdom Metazoa; phylum Chordata; class Actinopteri; order Gobiiformes; family Gobiidae; genus Periophthalmus; species Periophthalmus magnuspinnatus. Next base: position 11,525,582 of record NC_047145.1, on the reverse strand, counting down.
ATCATTAGCTTACTCAGAGTTGTACTTTGATTGATTCATGCAAGCTAGAGCATTCCAGTACTGCCCTACTTTTTGAGGCTTGGGGGTTTTGCCTATTCCCTGTATTATTTAAAAAATTCAAACTCGTAGGCAATACTTCAATAATAAAAACACATAAATGAAAATCCGATGCTTGCTATGGTGAAGCGGGTGAGGTCTATTAGTTCTCCAGTTTTGAACACAAATTAATCAAACTATTTCTTTTATTCAGACGTCTTGTATTGTTTGTTTACAATGAACAAATCGTAGACCAATGATATACGTATGTGTATTGTACATGGGGATTTGCTCTCAATGCCTATCCAAAATAAGCCAATTTTTAGATGATAGTGGATCGATGTTTTTCTACGACCAACCTGAAGGCTTGATTTGACCAGTGCATATTGTCGTTGTGTCCTTGTGCAAGACATAACACGACCTTGCCTATGTATGAATATTATGCTTGAGTGATTGTTGGTGGTAGTAGGGGCAGATGGCGTATATCAGCAGCCTCATTTCTGGCAGTCTACCCCAGGGCAGCTGCCAAAAACGTAGCTTGCCATCACCTGGGAGAGAATGGTTAGCGCAATGTGAAGTGTCTTTTAGTGTCAAAATATAAATTTAAATTGAATAAAGTGAATGCAAATTATTAAAATCAGCTACAAAAATACTCTCGGTAGCCAACAGTGGCGCTATGGATAAGCAGTTGCCCACAAACTCAAGGATCACTGGTTCAAACCTCGTGTTTCAACTCTGACTTAGCAATGGTTTGGAATTGGGTTAGAGAAATATATCTAAAAAGTGTATAAAACCAAAACCCTTTTTATTCTTACAAGTACCAGCTCTGGACTATGTGTTTGACTGTTGCTCTATCGTGGTAATAAATATAGCAAAAAGTGCATTTATTTTAGGTTAGTAGAAAACATGGACACAATTTTCTGAAACTTATTTTAGCTTTGGCTTTCTGAGGAGAAATGGGGGCACTTGAATTCTCCTCACCCCATGTAAACTTGCACAGAGACGTCTGAATCAATAGACTCTAAGCATAGTTTAAACAACACAATCCTACCCTCTCTCCTGTATCTATATCCTGTTGTAAATATGAGGATTGTTCACTGCAGCGGGAGCCAAAGTGATTATTTCGTTGTCCCGCGGGCTGTGTCTGTCTGGCCCAGCGGGGAGGTTTTTATGTGAGAGTTTATTTATTTATTTGGTGGAGTCCAGGTGAGCGTGACGGACCCTCCAGCCCCACAGTGCACCACCTACCCCTCCACCCCTCCCGTCTTACCGCAGCCTCTACGCTTCGTGGTCCCCTGTCACCATCTCTCTCATCGCCACACCGACCCCATCCTCGGAGGACTCACCTGGGCTTTGTCCTTTTGCCATTCGCTCCACTCAACTGTGTCAATGTTTTAAAAGAAGCCAGAAAAGCTTTTTTTTTAGTTTTTATGTCGTCTTTAATGCTCTTTGAAATATATAAAAATCTGGGCTACGTGAAAACATAAATGAAAGCTACAGTAACAAGCAAGCTTAAAATAAAAGTCATAATGAAAAATCTATTGTAAAAACCTAAAATAACGACTTAATCTTAGCCGCAACGATGCCGGAGATGTTCCACAGTGAAACATTTAGCTTATCTTACCATGGAGACAAGTAATTGACAATATTGGGCTATGTTACGGGTCAGATCTGTGGAGAGGCACTCACAGTAACAATGCGAATTTAAGGTATTTCTAAGCGATAAAACAGCTACAAATGAATAAAAGCGAGATTGACAACTTTAATGCCATACTTTGGAACGCTGAAGTAAAGCAATGACATCTCCATGGCAACAAACAGGTGGCACCACCCCCATTTTATACATATATATTATTTTCTTCTCTCTTGCAGCACACCTCCCGTTTCCATTGCTAGTCCCTTCCCTTTAAGAGTCAAATGCACTTTGATTTATCACTGGGGCAATATTATATCACATAAGCAGATTACATATAAATTGAAATGGCAAAGTGTATGTGCCATTTAAGTCTAACCAGAAATGTATCCATAGCAACCCGCCGTTTTAAACTTCCTGGAAAGAACCAGTGATAGATCTTTTTTTCATTGTTTTCAGTCAAGATCATTAAAAGTCATGAATGTCTATATTTTACAAATGCTGTGGTCTATATTGAATGGCTTAAATCAAAAGCATAATTTCCTGTAAGGCATTAAAGTCAAAGAAAATATACAGCTTGACATTTTATTACTGAATATATATTACAAATTAAGTTGCCAAAGAATCAATAATTTATGATTGCAGAGGAAAGTTCTTTAGAAAAATGAAAAGTTACACTAAAAATATAAATTCTCGGGTTTTCGTGACATTGTGTGGAGTTTGGAGCTGGAGAAAGTCACTTCTAAAGGTCAGACGCAGAGATCCAATTGGCCTAAATGGGGATAGACAGCGAAATCTGGTGTTTTTTTGTTTTTTTTTAATGTTGTTACTCATTTGGATTATTGTAAACTTCAGTATCATGCCATGTCTACAGATGGCATATGATTCAGTGTGCTAATTCCATATTCCTCCAGCTAGGTACTCCTTTCCATGCTTCTTTATATGGAAGAAGTTTGGAGAAGGAAATTTAAAAATATGCTATATACAAAATATGAATAAATGTATGCTACAGGCAAATGAATAAAGTGGGTTTTTATCTCAGAGTATCTCAAACACAAAAACGAACCTGTTTAATATGCTAATCCAGTGAATAGTGTGACTAAATGGGAGGTAAAGCACCTGTATCTAATGTTTTAACACCGTGAATGAGGTACATAGTTCAGTTTGAGCTGTTGGCCCTGTGCACTTAACCTTTTCTTACTCTGATATTGAACCATGGGAGTTGTTACCATCTCATCCAAATCTAAGTTTCCTTGATTCTCTGAAAGACCTGCGATAAATTCAAGTGTTCATGATCCCATTTAGGTGTTTGATTTTCAACAAAAACAGTGAGTGCGACCAACAGAAAAGAACATTAGACTAATCGTAGCTGGCCTGTGACTAATGTGATTTGAAACATTTGTTTAACAGCACAAATGAGCTCACCTGTTGTAGTTCAAGCTAAGTCAGTTGTTTGTGATTAGACTGTGTTAAAACGAGATGGGAAACATGGCTTTTAGCTGTTTTGTGTCACAAAAATGGAACAGACTTCAAAGAAAAAACGTTGGTGACACAATCGCAATTTAATAATCTGGTAACAAACTTTTATACACACACCTGCACCTGTCTGTAAGGTTTTATAAGGACTTGTATACTTCTGTTCTGTTTTGTGTGTTTTTCTGTTTGTATTGCATTTTAAACCAGGCACCCACTTAAAAGAAAGCCCAAGTGCTCTTTGCGTTCCCCTGTATAAATAAAGATAAAGAAAGGAAAAAAAACAAGCTGATTTAAGTCCAACTTGACTAACAGAGCTTTAGACAGAACAGTGCTTCCAGTTAGCTTCACCTCCCATGGAACATTGAAGGCAGCAGCGAAAAGGTATCCATTGTCACTCACCCACAGGGCTCATCTCGGGGATACTGGTCACATAAGGCTCGTTCTGAAACTGGGGCACGTTGTCGTTGATGTCCTGCACCTTGATGATGAACTCAGACTGAGGTTCCACCGGTTCTTCTGACAGACGGTTGAGGGCCTCAGCCTGGAGAATGTAGAACGCCTTCTCCTCTCGGTCCAGTTTCTGTACAGTCCTGATCTCTCCCGTGTACTCGTCTATGGCAAACACCTCACCAGCGCCCTCTCCTGACAGGATATACTTGATGGTGAAGTCGCCCTTGTCGTAGTCTGATTTAAGCTGCAAAGGAAATAAAAGAAGGGATGACTTTTTCTCATAATAAACCCATTTATATTGTGCTACAATTACCCAGCCTTGATATGAACTATTTGTCTGGCAAATCCAGAAAGATGGATATCAGTCTGGTCACCATGCCCCCCGTTGCGTCTTGAGTCAGTACCAAACATGATTGGTTTTTTTTGTTTTTTTTGCAGTAACGCATGTGAAAAGGAGCTCACTTGTTCATCTTATCATTTATAAACAACATTACATTTCTCACATCTCAGATTAGCAGTTTAGTGCCTCGGTCATTGATCCAGATGAAATGTTTTTCAAAGCCTTGTGATATTTTTGCCTTTATTTTTTCCTCGTAAGCAGCTATATTTTTCAGATTTGGTCAAATTTGAGCCAAAACAACAGGTCAATCGTGTCCATCTGAGCTCGCGGGGTTTAACCATTCATTCTTTGTAAAGTTTTGGAGAAGTGTGTGTTCTGGACCCCAGGCAAATACATTATTGATTTGGAATAACATTTCCCAGTGTTAGGCAAAAATAAAGAATATTGTTTTATAGGGTTGTAGATTCAAATGACATGCACATGTGTACATATCACATGTGCATGTGAACATAAATGAACTTATCTTAAATTTAAACTATGCCTGTTCACATATAAATGCATAAAATGAAGTTTCCAAAAACATGACCATTTAACCAAACGGTTATTGAAAAGACTTTGTAGTTAGACTTGAGTCTTGTTGTGTAAGTATGGCATGAGAAAAAAAATCTACAAATTTGATGTTGAAATTGTTAACACAATTCAGCAATGGAGCTCAGTTTTCCCATAGACTTTCTGAAAATAAATAAATAACAGTTTGAAAGCTTGCTCAAGGCTGCAAAGTGGTTACTAATGACCACAAAACCTAGACTTTAATCTAAAATCAATTTCTGAAACTTTATAAACCATGAAGTTATTAAAACATTTAATTTAATGTTGTATTTTAAGCTTGCTTTTTGGACTTTAAATGGATATTAGTTACCACATAGCTGGTTCCATGATACCTTTGAGCTTTTAATATTTGGAGTTTTCAAGTCTACGGTATAAAACAAATGAAAAATGCACTTATTTAACCTGAGCGGACTTCGAAGTGGGCGACACTGTTGAGCTCCATACTATAAAAATAATCATTTGATCTGAATATGTAAGTCTACTTTAGTGGAACAGCTCAGACGAACAAAAACCCTGTTGATGTCCTTATATTTTCTCACCTGCTGTACTGCATTTCTCGTACTGTTACATTGGTACATGAGTTTTGGGACTTGGGCTATTTCCAGAGGTGGGTAATATTCAGTTACATTGACTTGAGTAACCTTTTAAAGAAATTGTAGTTTTCAGAGTACTTTTGCTCCTACTTGAGTAATATGTTTACTGAAGCACTCGACAAGTGACAAGATATGATTTAGTTTGTCTCATTTTCATATCTAACCTTTGAAAGTACCAGATTTGTGCATGATTTAATATTTTCTTTCAAAGTACATTACATTCAGTTTACAAATCAGATGTTACGTCCCAACAGTTACTCTTTAAGTTATTCTTACTTGAGTAACATCTCCACCAGCACTACTTTGAAATTCTACTTGAGTAATATTATTAGGAAGTAGCATTGCTGTTAATTGCGTACATTTTTTGTCTACTTACGTAAAAGTAATAATAATAATAACTCAGTGTTGTTTAGAATCTATTAAAAAATGCCCTCTGAATTTGTAAGTCTATACTTGGACAGGTCAGACGGAACAGAAACTCTTTTGTTGATATCCTTGTATTTTCCCAGTGGCGCTTTTGCATTCCCACCCGCTGTACTGTATTTCTCGTCCTGTTACATTGATACATCACTTTTGGGACTTGCTATTCTTCACAGTGAGGCAGAACCCATGCATTTTTAAACCCCAGTCTACCATGAAGGACATTGAAGGACGCCCGGTGCTGAGTGGGTGTCGTACCTGGCCAATGACTCTCGGTGTGGGGTCTTCCTCCGGGACAAACAGCTGTTTCCAGATCCAGCCCCTCTTTAGGCGTCTGTGTACATGAGTGTCCCCCCGGGTCAAACGCGTCCCGTCCAAAACCCCCCTACTGCATCCGGCATCGCCCAGAAACCCTCCGGGAACCAGCGACAACAGCAGAACCACCGCCAGATAGGCCTGCACGAGGGAAATAAGTGATAAGCCTTTATACTCTGTCATAGTGGAATTTAATGCAGTACTTTCTGTTCATGTAAAATACAAAAGGTTTTTCTGTGTTATAAGAATTTTCCGTAATATTTAGAGTTACTTAATTACTTGATATTGTTAAATTAATATTAAAGGACCTATATTATGCTAACCCTCACCCTTTTGTTTTGTCACACGTTTAATACGCAAATCCCGCAGTTGGAGTATCTATCCACTGATCCGAAGGTTGGCGGATCGAACCCCACTCTCGACATAAACATCATCGGTTGAGCGATCAGATCCACTGACTCACAGGTTGGCGGTGTGATTTTAGCTCCCCACAGATGAATGTTGTCATGATGTCCTTGAGCAAGACGCTTAACCCACCTCACTCCACTGTGTTTTTATACATACACCATCACTAGAATCATTTGAATCCTTTGCAGCTCTGAAGTAGCCTAACTTTGAAGCCACAGCTGTTGTCTGAGTTTGTTGATATTTCTTTGGTGTACCAGAAGATATTGTAGACTCACTGAACAAAAGGCAGCATCTTAAGGTTATTGTAATATATTGTAGAGTAAAGCACTTCAGTTAAGGCTAAAAGTAGTGGTTAACTTTAAAGCTACCACTTAATGACATCGCAAGGTGGAACAGAGCATTTTGAGGTTTAGAGATGTCGACAGCCTAAGAATACAGGATCACTCAAATGTGTGATTTAAACAAAACATAACTCGGGGTACATTTTTGCAGAGGTAACAACATTTTAACTACGCTCACAAGAGTCAAATTTGTGTAATACAGAGCTAAGATTTTGGGAATTTTGAGTTAAGCAATGTATTTTGATTTCTTGCAAGAACACAGATTAACACACACTTGGATGTTAAGTGCGGAGAAGTGTGAAACAAGAACGAGAAATTTCTTGTTTTAAATTTGCTACATAAAAAGATGGATTTCAAATTGACTAGTCACTTAGGGTTTTCAGTGGCAAGAATTACACTGTTGTTATTTTTTATTAATAGGCAAAGTTCATCATTATTTGGCCAGTTAGCTGTGGTCTTTATGCCAAGCCTTGTGGCAACGAAAGCAGTTTAAATCATAGACTGTATAAAGAAGTGGACGAAGGGAGTGTGATGTCGCCTATAGTGTTTGGCTCAGTCAAATGAAGCTCATCGAGACCAGAAGTTACCGGGGCAAATTTGGAGCCAAGTTCCATATTTGGAATTCTGACTGAGAGTATCATCAGAATATCAACAAAACAACCAAATGGGATGAGGCTTTTGAAGGTAACGCTTTCCGCCCAAACTGCTGGTTTAGCACAGAGCGGGCCTTAACAAAGCTGTCAATCAAGCCTGTTGCTAATGCTAGCAGGAGCAATCCAAGCCCCGGGGTCTAAACATGGCCGCCTAATGGGCCGTGCTCAATGGTGCATGTCACAAGTTTAGCCTTTAGCAGGTTGGTACATCATGCTCTGCCCATGGACCATGCGCAGTTGAGGTACCCTCCATGAGACTTTGCATGACGAAAGTGGGGGAATAATAAATAAATTATAAATGATAATGTTTATGTTTCCAGGGTTCTTCTGACGTTATGTTCTAAACCCAACTGAATGCATGCAGGTTGTGATTATGTTGCGTTCTATGAGAAATCCTTTTTGGGCAGGAGGGACTTTTTGGTGTAGTACCAATGAGTGGCCACTAATCCAACTCAAGACCGCTCTAAACTAGCAACTTACTCTATCCAGCTATTTTAATAGATCCATGGAGCAACCTCAGGGAAAGATGGCACCTGATTTATTAATGTTCATATCTTGATTTACAGACACAATATTGAAATAAAAACATCAGGATCATGTAGAGCAAGTCAGTGTGAACATTTTGAAACCAAAATGATGAGCCTGACAGCACCTGCTACGGAGAGAGAGGTGACAGTTTTTCAATGTAAAGTGAATTGAAGCCTAGGCCTATGATCACTTCCTATTTGGCGCAGTGGCTAGCAGGTTAGCTATGTCCATTTTTATATACAGTCTGGTTTGAATTCACTTCACAGCATAGCATTGTCCTTAGATGCCCAATTAGAACAAGCAGAGAGCAGGTGTGTTCCAGTCTGTTGTGACTTTTAAATCAAAGAATATAAGTTACATTAGGCACATTATTACATCACACGCTAAAAACACCTTTATATTGAAGCAAACTGTTCATAGCCACGGCACCAGAACTGCTACTAATGGCCACATAATAACACCTTATCCCAGATTAGACTTCATGAAGAAAATAGTTCTGTATAGAGCGATATCTAACTGTGCTCTTATTAAAATTCAATCAGTCAGTCGAAAAAACAGCAATATTCAAAAGCAATCTAAGGCGCCATGTGTTAAAATCTAAAATGTACCATGGCCTTTGTACAGGAGATTAAGAACTGAAATTCCACATGGTATTCTTACTTTTAGCTTGAAATTTTTGCGAAGGTACTGAACATGTGAATCACTGGTGAGAGGTGGGTCTAAATGAGGACTTATCTTGTTTTTATGTGTGTGGATTTCCTCTGTTTTTATTATTATTATTGTAGCTTTCTGGTGTAAGGAAACACATCACATTTCTTCTAGGTGCTCATTTCCTGAACAAAGGCTACTGTAGGACTTAACCCGCTCCAAAACAAGAGCAAGACAACAGCTACAAGACCAACAAAATCAACAATATCAAATCATTACAATTAACATCTATCCTTGCCATTGGTGGGTGATTTCTAAAGCCCACACCCATGACACAGTTTTTATGATTTTTTAAGCCCGTGTATGGTTGAAACATGTTAGCTTCAGCCATATGAATAAACGCCTTTTCACTATACCCGTGCGACTTTTACTTTTCTGGAATACTGTGTGATGATGTGGGGTTGTTTATGTTGATGAGCTATGCGTGCCCTTCTATCAGCCCTTCACCTGATGTCACACGTGATCGAGCCAGGCCATGGACGCAAAGCAGGGCAGGAGGAATTCAGCCAAAACTATAGACCACATTTGTCAAACTCAAATATGGCCCTCCACATAATTTTATGTGGCCCTCGACAGGGTAAATTAAAAGGTATGATGGTCTTAAAATGTTGTTTTATCAGGAGATACGCAGTTACACAGCTATATTTTTACATCTTTGCAAACGCATATGCAATATTTGTAACTTGAATAAGTAATAAATACAGAAACACTGGAGTTACATTTATTTTACTTCTGGCCCTTTGACGGCAGCCATTTTGCTGATGTGGCCCTCGTTGAAAATGTGTTTGACACCCCTGCTATAGACTGTATATATAAATGGACATAGCTAACCTGCTAGCCGCCACTTTCCAAATAGGCAGTGTGCATGTGCGTGCTTTCCGGCTCCATTGATCCAATTTTGGCCTTAAAATGTTCATATTGACCCACTCTCCGTGATCCTGCTGTTTTATTTTTTTACCCTGGTTGCTATGATACTCCTCTTCAAATTCGCTCATGTAATTACTGACCTCGATGAGCTTCATTTGACTGGAGCCGAACGCTGTGGGTGACGTCACACTCACTTAGTCCACTTCTTTGTACAGTCTATGTCCAATACTCACACATTGAGACGCACTATAGCTGTTGTTGTAGGGCGTTTGCGAGCAGCGGTGAGTGGACCAGATTAGTCTTATTGTTTACCTATTTGGCACAGGGTTAGATTAGGCACATTGATTCTCTCAAAAAAGGCTGTTGTTTTTAGTGTGTTGCTTGATTTTCCCCATTGTGTAAACTAACATCCATAGCTTGGTAATCCCCGCTGTAATTATGACCCAGTGTGTAAAAGTTGTACCCGGTTAGAATGTGTTTTGTTTTTTTTATCTTTGCAGGCTCTTTCCTGTAATAAATCATACATCTTTTTCTAATCATGGTTTCTGTCAACTACATTTGAGCGAAGCTGTGTGTTAATCTATTCAATAATTATTTTTTTCCCTGTGGGTGGCATTGCTCCAAATAATAATTTATGTTACTAATTGCACATTAAAAAACCTTCACTTTTGAAATGATGATTTAAAATGAAAAATATAGATAGTAGGGTTGTCAAAAGATACTAATCAGCGCTAAAACTATTATCAAAATTAGATACTCATTTCAACATTAAGTATTGATGCTGTAAGAAAAAAAAAAGAAAGAAAAAAAGTCACATAACTGGATAAAATTTTACCTTTCCTGAACAGTTTGATTTGTGTGAAAAATTACAATATTGTCTAAAAATAATTGCTTTTAAAATTATCATTTGGGTATCAAAATTGGTATTGAGTCTATCCTATAAAAAGTTTAGTTTGGCCACAACATTGATAGCTGTTTTCACTTGCTTGAAGTTCTATGAAAATAAATTTGTGTTACCGTAAAAGCTCTTTTCACTGTCCCCTGCCTTTCGTCACAGCTCATGTTTAGTCAATTGGATGTGGAAGTGTCACTAGTCCACTATGGGCTGATTTCTCCTTCACTGCTGCAGTAGCTCATGATCCAGGCTGGGCTGGGCTGTCTCTCCTGGTGCGTTGTGGTTGGTATGCGCGATCATGTCTGTTGAAAAAAAAAAAAGTAATTAATGGAACAAGTGTAAAATGTGAAAAATACATGAGCAGGGAAGTATAGGGTTTAAAAAATAAGCCATAAATTACACAGAGCTATTATTAATACATGTCGGAGGAAAGAAAGACAGATTTTACTTTTATGGAGGGTAAATTAGATGAAAAGAAGACGGATACGCGTGTTGGGATAGACGGTAATCACAGGATCTGTAATGATTTGAAGATGGCAAAACTGCACACAGTATAAGACAGACAGCACAGTGGCAGAGTGGTTAGCTCTTGTTTTGTCAAGGTCATCCAGGTTCTCCATCAACTTTAAACTTCTAGTTCCAGTTACTTTTTGCTTGACTTGAATTTTTTGTTAAGATCATTGTGTAGAAAAATACATCACACATCTTCACATAAACGTGGGGTTTCATGGTCTTAAGGTGCAGTTGCCATTTTCCAAATGGCCTAACATAACATATACTGGACTAAACCATGACTTGGCTGAGACCTACTGGTTAAAAATCAGATACTAATTGACAATTAAACTCTTATCAGAACTAGATACTCATTTGAGTATCTAGTATTGATACTAAAAAAAGTCACTTTCACGTGACAGAAATGAATGTTTCCTAAATAGCTTTTAAACAATTTTGAGCTGTGTAAGAGTTTAAGACCACAGTATATGCCCATGGACAACTTTGGGGGGAAAGCTACCCATTACTTTTCCCCAAAAGTCATTGTGTTAGTAACTCCATTACTGTGTGAAGAAAGTAACTAATTGCCAGTAAAGTAACTATTAAATCCTAAAAACGACACCCCCACCTTTTTTACACAAAAAATTAGCTCTATTCAGCCTTGTTTATCCTGCAAATCACTAAATGCACCCAGAGCCAGTTATAAGCTATTCTCCTCCAGAGAACACAATGACTACAGTTACAGCAACATATGGAAAACAACTGGGCCTTTTACTCAGCAGAGTCTGGTCAGACAACACATTTACCAAATGCACTGATATCAGAACAGAACTAACATAATCACGTTACATGACAGCACTGATGCACATAAAACCAGAGGTGAACCGCCAACAGATATTAAATTAGCTGCACGTATGAACAGTACAGTAAGCAGAGGGCTGTGCCCATGATTAAAACACTGACGTCTTTTTAATGATTTGTAAACTCCAAACGCACATGTCACTCCCCCTATGGGTCTGTTTGTACTCCCATCATAAAATAGTTGCCAAATAATGACATGCATCCAAAAAAATCCACAACTATTGGCATATTTCCTCATATGTGTTGAAAACAGCGAGTATTCACCTGCTTGTCAGCTCTAAACCAATGACACGGAAATGACTTTATGTCCGGAAAGTCTGTATGACCATCTAACGCTGCTTCTGATTGGTCATCTTTACAGTCGATCTCTGTTTTAGCCGATCACTGTGGCACAAAAGCAGGTTGAACTAGTCCTGACTTTAATTCCTGACTCAGAGTTATCCCACTCAGAGACAACCCAGCATTTCCTGTTTCAGAAAACAGGTTTGGAGCAGAGTTAGACCACTCAGAGTTTGTTCACTTTGAGTTTATCTGAGGAGAGAAGCCACGATCAATGGCTCCCAGAAAAGAGGGTTCACCACAGCAGCCGTAAAGTGGGAGGGACAGGAAGTCATGTGACAGGTTAAACTCGACTTAATTAATATTTAATATTTAAGTAATATTTAAACACAAATATATTTGTATACTTCCACTTTTATCTTTTTATTATTCATTATATTATCTATCTCTTGATATCAAGCTGATAAACCAAACCAATTTAAGAAGTCAACATAAACAGGAAATAGTGTTGTATAAAAATTTGAAATTGTAATAAAATGTATGAAAGTGGAAAAAAGTTGAATATGCATCATCAAACTTATTTTTAAATGTCCCTATAGTTCTGTGAAAGTGTCCAATCTCCTCTCCTCCAGGGGCAGACTCTGGTTAAACTCAGTGAGAGGAATAAAACCTGCTCTGGACCAGGTTAGGCTCAAAGAGTGTGTTACCATGGTGACTGACTCAGGGTTTAGGTTCACTCTCTGTGAAACTGAAAACTCTAGGTTGACCATTTTTCAGGATTAGCAAAGTCTGAGTTTGGACTAAACCTGCTTCTTGAAACAGGGTCTGTCTCTGATCTCTCGTCTTGGTCTTGTTTACTTCCCAAAACAAAGGAAAAACTTTGCAGCTCGTGTGAATGAGACGAGAGAGCTGAGTCTGATCTGTCACCTGCTGAGACTCACAATAAAATAAAAAGCCCTGTTACACTGACAGTAATTCTAATGGTGTTACAGCAGAGGAAAGAGTCTTTAGTTAGATTACTCGTTACTCGTAAAAATAACACCATTACTAATACCATTATAGTTCACCTGTGTTATTTCCAAGTTGTGGACCACTGGAACCAACCTGGACAACTGAGGGATTACACAGATACAAGGTCATATGGTAATAAAAAAGAAAGTACAGTGACTTAATGTTGAAAAAGACTATTGTCTAAACTCTGAGTATCAAGTTTATTCTTTCAAAATCAAGTTTGAAAGTTTATTATTGTTACAACAGTACTACTTTATCATCCACTCTGAACCAGAATCCACCTAAATCAGAACTTTTAACTATAATATTTGCACCATATGTCTGTGCACCATCACAACACTAAAGTGCAATACAGCCTTCTATGAAAATGTTGTAAATACAAGAAAGAAATGACAAGCAACAATGATGCAACTTTCAAGCTGAATTGGCAACAAGCATCACAAATTCAACAGAAACGGACAGAGAGATTACGTAGGCTATAACATACACTACATGCTAACACAACATTATCATAATCCATCCATTAAAAATGACATCTTCGCTGTCCTTAGTGTAAAAACAGCCTGTCCCATTTCATGCATGAATTCTGATAATGACAAAGGTTCAACGCTAGCTCTATTTCTAACTTTTATTAAAATCACGTCGAGTAAAAATAGCCTTAAAGTAAGAAATTTTGAATGTTAAACAGGCCTAATTTGACTCTTAAATCAGTACTTTGTGCTAAAATAAGCTCTACAGCCCTGCCTTTGTGGGTCATGGGGGAAAACCGTAGAGATTCCCAAATAGCCAATTATGTCATGTCTTGGCAGGACGTAGCATTATGTAATTATAGTGACTGTTTACTGTCACTAGCTCACAACTTACTCAATAAATCAAAAAATACAATACAATAAAAAATTTAAAAATACAAAATAATAATAATAATTAACAACAACAAGCAACAGTAATAGCAGTAACAGCAACAACAGCAACAACAACAGTAACAACAACAACGGTAACAACAACAGTAACAACAACAACAACTACAGTAACAACAACAGTAACAGTAACAACAGTAACAACAACAGTAACAACAGTAACAACAACAACAGTAACAACACCAACAGTAACAGTAACAACAATAACAGTAACAACAGTAACACCAATAGTAACAACAGTAACACCAATAGTAACAACAGTAACAGTAACAACAACAGTAACAGTAACAACAAAACCCTTATTTTGAAGTTTAAACACAGAGCTGGTAAACTTCACGCTCTACTCACTACAACTAACATCCAAGTGTCCGATTCACAAACTCTGGAAAGGTCTATATTGTTTTATTGGGTTTAAGATGTTGGTAACTGAAAGATTCAATGTGTTTTGAGATACATCCTTCGTGCTAGTTTTTTCCACTGACATTTTATTCACCACCAGATAATTTAACTTGGAAACTTTTTGACAAATTGGTTACCCTTATATAGCCAATCTATTTTGCTCTGAAGATTTATACACTCTAACTAACAACAATTCCAAGAAAGCCACCACACATCGCCGGAGAAACATCTCTTTGTCTGCACTGCCGTCTCTCCCAGGGCCCCTGAAGGCAGCATCCTGTTTGGGATTCAGACAGGGCCGCGCTTTGTGTTGTGCTGTGGAGACATCATTCCTTAAGCATGACACTGCACTCTGGCGCTGACTAATGAAGACTTCTAATTAGATCAATGTCTCCTGCGGTCGCACAAAAACACACACAGAGACAACACACACACGGCTACGGCACAGCTACGCTACAATCAATGCCGCGATTATAACAAGCGCTTGGATCGGGGTCAAGAGTGTAAGGACGGGCAAAGTCAGCCATTAGAAATACTGGAAACGCATGCACAAACACTACAGAGGGGATGATGCCACAAAAGCTATATGATGTTAGCTTTTGTAGGAGTACTAAGAGATTGAACAGATGACATTCTAATACAACTTGAGAGCATTACTTGAGCATTAGAGACCTGGACCTGATTTTGAACCATGAGTGAAGAATGTGTTGCAGAATGAAGAATGTGTTGCAGAATGATCTGTTAACCCACCCACTTAGTCCTGTCTAGTCCTGTCTCTCACATTGTTGTTGAACTACGACAGAGAAGCTGTTGTTTTTACATGGTTCTCATCCAACACTGTATGTGATTGGGTAATATTGTGATTGCTCCCTCATAGATTTTATTCTCCAAAGAAGCCTTTTACAGTATAGTGGTATCAACAATATAAATATTTGATTCACAAATAGCTGTCTTTACAATAAAATGTGTGGAATAAAAGATGTACTGCTGTTACCTACCTGGAGTTGTGTTTTGTTTCATTCACATGTTTGAGTAATCTTTTATCAGTCTCTCGACATCTCCCAAGCTCAAAATCCTCTGCTCCACCTTGTGATGTCATGAAGCGGTAGTTTTCAAGTTAACAGCTACCTTTTACCTTTTGTTCAGTAGAGATTGGGAATTCCAAGACTGAAATCATCCAAATGATTCTAATGAAGGTGTATGGAGTTTAAAAACACAATGGAGCATTTCCTGTATTACCACATGACATCACAAGGTGGAACAGAGTGTTTTCAGTTTGAGAGAAGAACTCTGCCTAAATATGCAGGGTTTGTGTGTTAAACATGTGTGAATGAAACAAAGTGCAACTCCAGGTCTGTTTCTCATGAGGAAACAACATTATAACATGGTCTGGTTTAGGGATTTTATTATATAATTGGATTAAAACTTTGCATTTTAGATGTGAACTAATTGAAATAACTGCAGCAGAAATACAACATCGTTTATACCATACAGTTGTTCTGTTTTCAAGTAACTGTATCCAAGGTCCTGGTAATGTCATTTGTGAATCAATAATGTTTGTCTAACAAGGACAAATACAAGTAACTTCCCAAACAAAAGTACTGTATATGAAAAGAACTTGGATTTTTAACACCAACGTATTCCTCCAAATAGTGTTGTCATGATACTAAAAATTCAAACTTGATTTTGATATCAAGGAAAAGGCTTGGTACCAATTTTGATACAGACCATAGAATAATAGTGCTTTCTTCAAGTTACCATGTGGTTGTGGTGTTGCTAAAGTTCAAGATTAGTTACTGTTCACGAGAAGTGCATTTTTGTCATGTTTATGGGATTTTTTCAGTATCAATATTTGTTGAATTGACTATCTATTTGCAGTACTGATTTTAGTATCGATTGGCATCTGATTTTCAACACTTTTTTTTTTTCTCAATACTAACCCTACCTCCAAACTGTGCCTGAACAAAACTGACAAACGCCATAGTACTTCAAAGATTAATGACGACAATCTATTAATCTCACATACTCATCCCATATGTACTTCCAGTGAAGACTCTGGAGCAGCAGTAGCAGTATGAGCACTTTTACCGCCCCATAATGCTCTTGTTTAATCTTGTAAAAGTAAATTAGCTGTCGCGAAGCATTTGTAACGAGGTGGTAAAATCAATTACTGACACGGGCCTTCATTTTTGAGATTCAATTTGGACACAGGCAGAATGAGCACACGTGTTTGTGCTTATGTTGTGTTCATATCTCCTAGCGCTGACTGCGGAGTGACATTCCAATTAGTGACCAGTGAATCGTGAGAGGTTTTCGGTCCGGTATTTTGTCCCAAAAAAAAAATCTTTGAGCCAAGACAACAGCTTTCTTATATGAACCTGGTGAACGCAATCTGCCAACATGCCAGAGATTCAATGGGGGAAAAAAAAAAACCATGCTGTCGCAATGTTGCATGAGTCAACAGATGTTTACATGTTAACAAGCCTTTCTGAAAATAGGCCCAGCTAATCAAAATCTTGAGGAAAAAATGATTTCCTGAAACACGGCAGCAAATCTAGACGGTCTTAAAGAGAAAGCGCAGACTGTTTTGTGAAGTATTCTTATACACGTCAGTGGATTCATAAATTGGCTTGAACAGCATGAAAGTTGAAGGTGAGAATTGTTTTTATTTTTTTTTTTACACTTAAAGTTTGTCAAACGTATAAATTTGGAGACATAAGCATGCTTGAAGCCGTCTCTGAATGAACACGCGATAATCTCAAACTGTTTCACAACTTGAATGCATTGTTAACAGGTCTAATAACTGAGTACATTTTCACAAGCAGAAACTTTTTAATTAAAATTTACTTCTTAGAGTAGTTTTCAGACACTATATTTTTACCACTACGTCACATGTGACAAAAGCTTTATATTGACAATATAAAGATATTTGTTGTGTTTTCTTTATGGGCTTGGTCTATCCTTCAGCAAATATTGTGCTGTCCTCAAATTCCCTTAAGACCCAGTTCTCATAGTAGCGAAATTGTCACTTGGCTCCTCTACAAACCTCTGTGCACAGATGAATACTTTTTTTTTTTCGAACAAATCTCAGGCTCAACCTATCTCAAGGTATATAGCCCAAAGTCTGGACTAAATCATGCTTAAACAAGGTGGACCCAACTTAAAAGCAAGGCTTAATGATCTAATGTAATGGACCTACATTTTGAGAAGGAACCAGACTAACTTATAACCTTTTTTCCACTGACACAGTTCGTTTGGGGCCTCCTTGGAGCGGGTCTGTTTGCCGCAGCTCCCTCCAGCCGAGTTGTGTTCCATGCCCTGAGCACGGCTCCAACTCCAGGGGCAAGATTCTGCTCAGTGAGACACTGACATCACCCAAACATAAGTCATGTTTGCTTAATAAATATAATCTAAATTATACCTGAATTATACTATTAATTGTATGGCCGATCTCAGTGATTCACTAAAAGATGTTTAGTAATTCCAAGTTTGTGAGACGAGGCTAAAGTTAGCGTAAACACAAACCTTCCAATTTATCGTCAGCTTTTTCTACATTCATTTCACTTCTCTGCACCTCTACGTCATGTTTTAGAGTCTGATTATGTAATGAACTTTGTTTGGCTCATGTTAGATACATTATGCACTGGAAATATAACATCTTTATATGTTAGAGCCGTACATCCATAAACAGGAAACAGCTGTTGAATTTGTGCTAGATTTGTTTTGAAGAGCATGTCCGCTCAACATTTAAGTTGCCATAACTAGAAATACAGTGGTTTATCGCAAGATCAAGTCAGTGTTTGATGAAAAATGCTTATTTTATGTTTATATGTGTTTTTGCTGTCTTCTTTTCGCCTGACTGTGTTCTCTCTTATCCACTCATCTGTTTCATACCTGGAGCCTTTCTGTATCAGCCCCAGACCACCGTGGGAGCTAGTTTCTACTAGGGTCTGCGTTGGACCCCTCAAACGGGCCTCTGCAGTTCACTTTAGACAGTGGAAACACTTGTGGCCTGTACTCATCCGCTCCAAACCAAACCACTGAAAATGAGGCTTAAGAGCAAATCAGTGGCATC
Source organism: Periophthalmus magnuspinnatus (assembly GCF_009829125.3). Taxonomy (NCBI): domain Eukaryota; kingdom Metazoa; phylum Chordata; class Actinopteri; order Gobiiformes; family Gobiidae; genus Periophthalmus; species Periophthalmus magnuspinnatus. Next base: position 11,507,276 of record NC_047145.1, on the reverse strand, counting down.
ATTGACCCATTATATAGAATCATCTTGTGGGCCTCTCCATCGACTCAAATTTGTGTGTGAGTTAACTACGCTAATGATTAGCAGAGGTCAGTAATAGAGCTTTTTGCATGTTATTGTTTCTGGAATAATACCCACATATACCTGTGACCAAAATAAACTACTACTACTAGAAAAAACATTAGATGAACGAGGTTTAAGATTCAAACGATTGTGAAGTGTGCCTTGGCGCTTTACCTGCATCATAAACATATTCTTTTCTTGAGAATTTTTCTCATCTGGAATAAAATTTGAGAATTTAAAATTGGACAAAAATACTATTATAAACAACATTCCAAAAATGAAAATATGTCACACATTTATCATTATTCTCATGGTTCTAAAAACAACTATATTGTGTGCGCCAACAGATGTTTGGTTGCCAGTTGCCAGAGTGTTTTTTGGAGAAAATATGTGACAAAACTCAAGGGAAAGATGACGAGTACGACAAAAATCTCTCGGCACCAGGCCTGTAAATAGCAAAGGTGATGGCAACCAAGTAAAACCCGTATCCATGAGTGACAGCTGACTTCATAGCACTTAATAAGTACTTCCTATAAAAATGTTCTATGATTGGTCCTTAGGCCTTTTTATAACATTGACATCACAACATTCTACAGGCTAATAACATTTAGTTCTGATGGGTGTAGTCATTAATACAAATAAGCAGGTTCAACACTAAAAGAAATGATCAGTTCCAACATTTATAAATCTACGTTTTGGATATTTCATGGCAAAATATACTAATACATTCGAGAATCTGAAAACCAGCAATAGGTCACATTCACATTCTTCAATATCTATATTTTAACCCTGAGCTGGAGGGCAGGCCAACATTCTATGATGGAATTTGCTGTTTAACTGTCAGATTGCAGATTTGTTGACCTGTTTTATGGTTAATATCTTATTGTGCCATTATTCAGCTCCAAAGACGTGACTGTTGTCTGTTTAAAGGACTTTAAATCATAAGAATAACATGACAAGTTTGTGGAGCCAATCCCAAACAAATAATGATAAGGTTCAACATTTGTGGATCATAAGTTTGGATATTTTGTTTTATTTTATTCTTTCAAAAACAGTAGATTTCTCTCAAAGTTATATAGGCACCTGCCCTTTATCTGAATTATGTGGAAAATGAAAAGTGACATTGTAGTTTCTTGGTCAATGTTCTAAAAGCAGGTCTTGTTTCTGACGTGAGGTTTGCTACTTGCAGAGTGGTCGGTGCTCGACAGCCAGTCATTAGCTCTAATTGGGCTCTGTTCCATGGTTCCCTCCATACGACAGGAGGACAAAGGGCTGTGATTGCATTATGGTTTATATATATATATATATATATATATATATATATATATATATATATATATATATATATATATATATATATATAGATAGATAGATAGATAGATAGATAGATAGATAGATAGATAGATAGATAGATAGATAGATAGATAGATAGATAGATAGATAGATAGATAGATAGATAGATAGATAGATAGATATAGATAGATAAAAACCATATAGATATACATATAAAAACATATTTTTTTTCCTTGCTCAAATTATCAACTCAAGTGTTTTATGCTTTTGTCAAAATGATGCAACCATTCAAAACACACAAAAATGTAAGAACAAAAATGGCATTAAATCTGTTCATCTGGCATTCATTTGTTTTTAGTGCCAAAAATAACCCTGGAAAACATGCATTATTCCATCTCTACAGTTCTGACCTGCAATTTGGCATCATCTGCTGGTGTTCATAGAGATACATAGGTTTAATGCTGTACTGTGGAACATTCTAAGCAAAGCAATATCATCTCCATGGTGGCACATCTGACTAGAAAATTTGCCTAGTCCACCTTTAAGAAAAACAAACAAACTCTTAGATCATAGTATACATTTAATATTATATATACTTTTTAATTAAATTGTACCTTCGAAAGAAGGTTCATTAGCAAACTTAAACTGATAGTATGCAACCTTCTGGAAATAGAAAGTCAATTTCATGGAAATAAAAAGTTAAAATGGAACATTCTTTGGAACATTCTCCATGGAGATAGATTAGTTTTATGCTATATTGTGGGACATTATAGCCATAGCAACAACATTTCCCTGGAAACAAGCAGAAGGAAGCTCTCCATGCCAAATAAAAGTCAGGTTTGTGCAGATGTAAACCCACTCACAGTAAAGATGTATGTTTTTCTATGTTTTTCAGTACAATAAAAGCATCGATTATGAAAAAACATGATTTTACTTTAACATATTGTTTCTTTAAAAAGTTACATAATCGTAGCTTCATGTCTTATGGGGGCAAGAGTCACTCCCTTTTAGAAGTCTGGCTACACATCGCCTGCCAAGATGAAAATAAGCAAGCTTGAATCTGTTTTCTATTAATTACCGTATTTAATATTCCTCTTGTAGAATTAATCACGAAATTAGCAAACACATCCCCGCAAATGAACCCGACATGTAAAACTGTATACGTTTGGGACGATATTGGCACCATTTACAATAACGGCAATTTGTAATGTTGGAGGGAAGCCATCTGTTTCAACGCAACTTGCTTAAGATCACCCTTCCAAGACAAACCAGCTGTAATTGGTCCCAGGGGAGGCCATCACGAGGGCTTGTTTACCGCTCAGTGTCATAAAACCATGAGAGCTGACGCGCAGTGGGGACCGTAGATGGGATCAGGGGCCCGAGTGGTACGCGAGTGCGGGAGCGAGCGCAGGGGGAATGTAGAGGCGTCATGTGCTCGTTGTAAAGTGGCTTGTTTGATTTGATTATTCACACACAAGTGGAGGTTATTATTAGAAAAGTGATGCAGATCTCTGGTGACGTGCATCAGGGGAAGTGTAATGTTCAGATGTGCTGTCGCAAACAGTAGTTGAGGAAATATAGAATAGCGCTGCTCGTCTCCATGGAGAAGTTATTCTTTTCCCTGGACTGAACTACCATATGGCTATAAATGTATCTACCTCCATACTAGTCAGATCTGTGCAGAGGTGAGCCCGATCACAGTGAATGCATGTTTTTGCAATGGGAATAGAATAAATGAGGTAAAGCTACAGGTAAAGCTGCAATATCTTCATAAGACAAGCAGGTAGCGGATCATCCACCTGAAAAAGTTTTATAATGCAACTTTAAACGTTATAAATGAATAAAAACTATTAAGTGAACAGCGTGAGAAAAGGAATACATAAGCTGGATTACTGGGGGTGGTAGGTAAAGAACTATAGTTGCAATTTGGCTCTCACATTCCTGGTTAGTTATCAGTTTGGGTCGTGAAATGCACTTGTTTTTTTTGCTGTTCTAGTTCGGGTTTAGCTTAGGTCTAGCCTGGATTTAGTACTGATTTTGTGCCAACTTAATTCTAGTTTTGGTGTTATGTGTAAACAACTGTGAACAGAGTCTTAGTGTCATTACAGATACCATAAATATAAAATCAAATTGTGATCTGGTTATGACAACAGGCCATTTTGGAGCTACTGGTATACTGTGCTCACCTTCTGTTGGTCATTCTCTTGCTCTGAGTGAGTGGAAGGCTGAGTTAACCAGTGATGTGTGACGCAGAGCAGATGCAGAGAACGTGAAATGGATTTTTGTTTTGCCATTTTGACCAATAAAACACCACTGTTTTGCTGTAACTTTTGCCCAGTGGTGGCTGGTCAATAGGGGGCGCAAGTCAACGCACTTCCAAATTTGACCAAAATAAAAAATGAATAAAGTTATTGTTTTGTTTTAGGCTGTACGTTTCATATTCTGCGTAAAATGTAAAGTATATCTGCATATTTTAATCATGTCAAATCCGGTGCTTTTGTCCAACTGTGACGTACGTTTTTGGGGCACAGGCAGGAGCGCACTCAAATCAAGTGATTGGGCTTCAGAAAATTCTGTCAAAGATCTGACCTATTGCGATTCAGCCAGCTGCTAGCTATGTCCCACCAACCACCAACTCTCCACTACCAACATTTTACTACAAAATGAGTGGAACTGTGTCAGTGGAAGGTATGTCTACTTCATCTTCAAATCAAAGTGCATCAGAGGAACAGTTTTTTGGGGAGATTTCTGTGTCTTCTCCTCAGCTGAACCCTTTTTGCGAAGCATTTACCAGAAGAAAGAAAGAGGATTTGTATTAAGCTGGAAGCAGCACATCTAACTGGCTGTGGTGTATATTCATCGTGTTCTTATTTTGATTCACACTGGTTAGCGGCTAGTGTCTAGTCATTTCTTTTGCCTAAACCTCTGCACCTTGTGGACCCAATTGGACCGTGACTTGGACCAGTTTCATCTGTTTGTATTGGACTAAATTATAAACTTGACACAGCCAACAGGACAGTGAATAGATGATGCACTCTGCTTCAGCCTGTTGGAGAAGCAAGGTAAGATGTTTGTTTTCATTAGCTTTGGGCATATTTGAGGACGGAGTCTCACAGTTAAATAGTGTGTAAAATGAGCTTGTGGTTGTGATGTAGGCTGCTCTGATGTTTGGTGTGTTTGGGTGGAACTGTGCACATGCTCTGTGTTCATGTTGTGAGTGTCACCTTTTGCTTTAGTTACAGCAGCCTCATGAGTTAAAGTTTGTGGTGCTTGTGCTGGTTGTGAGTGATGGATCAGGTTGTGTCGCTGTGTAAACATTGCATTTGGCTGTGTGTTGTGTTCTTATTGTGATAACCAAATATTGTGCAAGTGCAGGGCAGGTGCCTGAGTGACTCGTTATTTGGATTTATTCAATATATAGTTCAGCCATTAGTGACAGTCTGGCATCTGGTCTTATGCAGGTATTACAGCCTGTGGGCTCTTATACTTTATATATAGTTATATATACAGTTCCAACTGCTCCCATCACAATGGAGGTTTAAAAAGCCTCTCTGTAAAACCAAGCACTACAAAAGCACCTTTGTTCCAGCAGCCGTAAGTGCCCTGAACAAGTGCTGTTATTATACTTGTCTTATTTATGCCCCTACGCACATGTGTCGTATTTGTTCTCTTGTTTTTAATGCATTGTTTCTAAGGAGTTTTAGTCTGATTAGTCTGCACTGACTCAACTATGCACTGTAGTCACTTTTCCAAATGATGTGCATATGTGAGAATAAATGAGCTGACTCACAACCAAACAACATGTACTTGTTGGTACCAATAAAGTAAACTTGATCCTTCATATATAGCCTATAATATAATATATATGTATATAAGCCTGCCTATGTAGAAGTGCCTATATATAATATACATATAGTATAATATAGTATAAAGGTACACCAGCACACCTCCCAAAAATATACCACTAGCTGCCACTGCTTTTGCCTTAAAGTGTCTTAGTCTTAATCACAGTAACTGTAGTTTGACAACCTTTGTACAATCAAATCCTTTTAAATTACACTCAACTGTGTAGATTTCAATGTTCCTTCCTTCTAATTAGCTTAAAACTTGCTCCAAACTGATATGACTTTTGTTACATTTTTCTGATATTTTAATTGACTTTCATATTTCAGTCTTCAGTGTATCAAAAGCAACTGCAAAAATCTAAAATTGTAAGCTGTAAGTTTGTACATGTATTCACATTAAATTTTGGTATGAGGGTAATTTTACTCATGCATTATTTGTATTCTATTTGTATTATTTGTATTCTTATGGGCCTTGAGTACCTTTGCTTTGAGTACTTTTGCTCTGCCATATGTTTTAGAACTTAAATAATGACCACGTATAGCTCACTGTCTACTGACATCTACATGATAATCAACATGCTCAGATATAACCATGCAGCTGTAATGAATGTTGATGAAAAGTTCATAAATGTCAGTTTTGCATAATATGTGTCCTTGAAACCTTTATGCTTGCTGTCCATTATTTGCATATACAGATACTATATATTGCTGCTGTTGACTCTAGGACCCAGTCAGTATTCATTTTGCCATTTTACTTATGAAATAGTACTCTTATTCATCCCTTTAAATAAACATAGCATCGTCGTTCGCGGTAAACCCACACCATATTTTGTTACTAACGCCTCGAGTCAGAACGCTACGCAAAGCAGAATTTAAAAAGCCGTTTTCATCGACACCACACGCCAACGATCTGAAATATCGATGTTTCTCTGTGACATTTTATTAATATTCTCTAAATGGCCATTCTTTTACATTTTTCAAAATCATATTTATTTCAGCAGCGCAACACGAGCGGAGAGCCAGGAGCCATCTTAAATGATGCAGGAAATTTACAGATTTGTGCTCTGTGACAAATACCTGCGGGCTTCGTTTCAAATTGATTGTATTCTACTAAAATGACTTTCAGCTCCTTTGCCTCCCTCCGAATCCCTTGAAAGGATTCTTAAAGGTACACAGCTCTATTTTTTATTTACGTGTCGATAACTTATTTCAGATATGCTTGCTTTGATTTTAACTTAGTTTTTCCTTAAACAGATGTAGTATAAGGAGTATTGAGCAATTGCTACTTAATGAAGCTAACGTGGTTGACCTGGGGGAGATCAGTGGTTGAAATGTCACTTTTATCTTAGTTTCAACAATTGGAATTTAGGATTAGGATCATTTTGCCACTTAAATCTCCTATTAGTGCGTTTCAGATGACAACACAGGCCAATGCTATTTAACACAGATGAGGACAGCTAAAAAATAATATTAAATTAGGTGTAGGTTTAATAGGTCTCCTCACTAATAAAATGATCCAGTCAATTTTTTTTTTGTTTATTATATAGATACTTCTTATGAAAATACCATGTAATCAATAGGGGGAATATGGGTCATGTCCCCCTTCTGTCAGTATCTTATTCTAGGATTTAAAAACCCTATTAATTTTACCTGCGCCATCTCTCTGCATGAAATATTAGGTGTTTTAGAATGTCAGTGTATGATAGAAAAAGCTATTGTTGCTCCTACAAGTACAAGAACACCGGAACACTATCTAGCAAACACGTAGACCTGCTGGGATAACATACAGTTGCCTAAGCTACAGCTCGTTTCATTACTAAATTGTGCCAGGGTAAAAACTAGTTTTCACATTGTTACTTGGATAAAAGTTGTTTCTTGTCACAAATTCCACTTTTACTTCTACTACAAAATTTTGCCGCATTTCGTACTTAGTTATCAACAATCAAACGCTGTGTAATCCTATTATTAATTCTCCCCTTGTACATTTCCAATTGTCTAGCCTCTCACCACAGAAGCACTCTTGAGTTAAACACCGTCTGGCACCACACCCACCTGTTTGTCCAGTTGATCCATCTCCGCGGCCTCAAGTCCCCGAACTCTGTCCAAACCGATCATCTCCGCCAGGCAAGAAAACACAATCTGCTTAGCTAAATACCCCTGCTATACTGGAGTGTCATTCTCCCCAGCACAATGGCCCAGACTGGAGATACGTGTGCGTTTTACAATGCATAATCCCCCTGCGCGCTGACGACCTCCCCTTTCTCCGGCTCCAAGGCCCTCAAACTTGCAGGGACGAGCAAACAAGGGGCTGTATTGTCTCCGTAGAAACACTCCGAGCCTTCATCGCCATGCAAATACTAAGAGTCCAGACTTACAAATGGATTTCTATCTTCTTTCCAATTTCGAACAATCTGTTGTTTATCAGGGGAGTTGGTTACGTAGTAAAGTCATGGTTAGGTTATCCGTCCATTGCTGAGCCACTTTGTGTAAAATGGATACAAGGGTAGCAAGCTGTTTTTTGAGTTGACGTATTTGTTAAGGCCTCAAGTTGCTGTGTTGGTTGTTTTCAGTTGTAAAATGTGGCAATAGTCGAAGGGTTTTAGGAGTCAGTACAGTATTTCTTTATGAAGTTGCAATTTTCCAAAGAGGTTGTCACTTCTATGGGGTATTAACTGCTGACACATAACATATTTAGATCACCATGTTTCCTGTATTGTTTTGAAAATGCTATATTTGCCTAAAACAACATATTTTATAAGTTTCACTTTTCTTTTGTTGCTTTTGAGTCTCCCTTCTCTTTGCTCTCTGCATTAAGTCAGTGCAACTACTGCATATTGCATCAGATTTATCAAGTTGCTGTGTATAGGTTTGTGTTCATGTTTTTGTATATTTTTGGAGAATTGTTGTGTGGGAGCATGGATGACGTGGGCTTGTGGGCTGAGCCTTGCACACAATCTTACAGCTAACCGCAAGGAGGGTTTGAGTAGGGCATACTCAAACACACATGGATGACATCTAAAACCTCTTCAGGCATGTTTCTGATGAGCAAACAGTGTTATAATATTGTAGAAAGCTTAAAAAAAAAAAAAAAAAAATCTATTTTGCATAATCTTGCATCCTGTTGTTTAATTTTTTTATCCAGTTTTTTATCCAGTTGGAATTTTCCATAGCTCAATCTCAAGTAAAGACACCTGACTGTGATGTCCAGTTTAGTTTGGAATCCAGCAATTTCAAATGTATAACTTTAAAATATATTTACATATTTTTAATTAATGTGTAAAATACATAAATGTGACTCAAATCACGTTCTAACCCTTTCTCTCTACATTGGGTAATTGTCTTTCAAGACTACTTAGTCTAAAAAAGTTTTGAACTGATGGGTAATGAGAGCCACGAGAGCAAACTCAATCAGAGATAAAAAGCTTGTGTAAATTCCACACAGATTGGCTTGACTCTACCCCAGATCTAACCCGGGACCTTCTTGCTGTGAGACAATGAGCGCTAATCTTTAGTTTAAAACCTTATTAGTTGCTTCTCACAAACATCATTATGACACGGCCACCTCCAAAAGCTAATTACACGGCTAATGTTAATAGATTCAACCATTCCAAGAATAGCTGGGGCGAGTTTGCACTGTGTCCGTAAATGTCTCCCAGCCACTCCTCCTTTTGTCCGCCTTAGATTGGGTTATTTCCACAGTAGAGATTAGCAGCGCACCCAAACTCCACGGCTCCCATTCTGATTCCATATCAAACGGAGAAATGTCAGGACCTGCTCTGTGACATTTAAAGCCCCATTGTGGACCTTGTCTAATTGAGACTCCCTCATTATAATGATGGAGTGTGGACCGTGGAGCGACCACTGTGAAAGAACATGGCGGATGAAAGCGGCTCCAGTACACATTATTTACACCGGTGAATGCAAAAGTGAAGTTGGACATCTCTCCATCTCTGTGGCATTTGGGTCTTGGCACATAATGGCCTGACAGTAATGGTTGGCATATTTGCAATGAGATAAAGGTGTGTCTGGGTACAAGAGCTTTCCAAGTAAAGTTAGATCACGGTATATGACTGTTCTTTGGGCTCGAATGTCCCATTATACAGAAACAGACATAAAGCATCTACCTTCATTGTGCTCCTCACTGACTCTATTGTAAATGCTTTTGTAAGTGTAACTGCCATTTTAGTTCAGGTCCACATCTGACACTGTGAAAGAGCAAAGGGCTACAATATGAGTAAAGATGTCACGATTATTCAGTTAAAAGATATTCAAAGATAATCCACAATAGGACTATGTAACCCGTGTCATATAATGTCCCACTTCCGGTGAGGAGTTGGTTGTGGCGGGACAATTTCCTTTATTAGCGGTGACGTCAGACGCCAAGACCTGTCTCATGCTGCTCCTGCTGTGGCTGATTCTGGCTGATTCTGGCTGTTTCTCTTGGCAATTTCATGGAAGAAAATACATAAAACTACATTTGGACTCGACAGATACTTACCGCTATCACTATCCGCTCAACGGTAAGCAATTTAATTGATGTTTCACAAAGTTACGCATGTTTTCCGGCGCTGCGGATCTCCCTTTTAACACGCGTCGGGACTAACGCTAACAATAGCATTTAGGTTAATGCGGTCGGCGCGACCAAGAACGGTCTTTTTGGTTTAATTTTTACTTTATTCACATCTTTGCGTAAGCCGAACCTTTTGCCATGAAGGCTAGTGTTAATTTATTACTTTATTTTGATTGAATTTGATCCGGTTCGCTGCTTTTGGTTACTTTTTGAAATCTGAGTTGATATAGCAATGATGTTTTGAATAGGGCATTCTTTTGTGATGCGCAGCATTAGAAGCTCCATGTTTTTTTTTTATGAATTAGGCTAAGATGCCATGACATTTGATTTATTGATGAACTTAAAGTGCACTTTACTTGATTTGACCTGAATTGACTTTATTTGATCTGACTTGACCTGACTTTACTTGACTTGACTTGACTTGACTTTACTTGATTTGACCTGAATTGACTTTACCTGACTTGACTTTACTTTACTTTGCTTTGAAAATCAAAGCTAGTTATTGGAATTATTATTTAATTGTTATTGATAAATTAATTTCTATGTAACAAGAATGATTTGGTTATATATACTGCATGTATGGCATGTATTTATTCGTTATTTATTGAAGTTATAGTAATGATGCATTACTTTAAGCTAATTTATTAATTGTATGCTAATTTTATTTTTGGTTTACTGACCCTGTTTTTAGGTCAGGTTTTTTTTTCCCCTGCACTGAATCCCACGACAACCCCACAATAACCTGGATGGCGAGCTACCCTTTTTCCTTCATAGACTGGTAGGAACAAACGAACCTTTTCATTTTCCTGCTTTCTTGGATTATAACCAGTTTTGGATCATAAAGACACTACACACTGAACACAACCTTTGGAACAAATACTCGAACCTGGAACTGGAACGGGACATTTTTTTTGGGTTCTGTTGCATTACATTTTTTTTTTTTTTTTTTGTATTAATCATATATAAAGTAATTTCATATTTATAATTCATTGTATATGTAATATTGTATATTATTATTACATACCTGCCTAAATAACTAATATTGAACTTAATATATATATATATTTTGACTAAGATTCCGTGTTGATGTATTTATTCACACACACTGGCTCCCTACCGTACCTACATCTGGTCACATTGCAGTCAGGTCCTAATTAGCCCCTAGTTGCGTTACAAGTGGCGAGCTAGCCAGGAGCCTTTGTGTGTGAATATTAATTTTGGTTTTGGGGAAAAAAAAGGTAAACTATGGATTTCATTTTGCAATCAGGTGTTAATATATCACAGTGCGTGATGATTTCTGGTGTAACTAATTCTAGTTCTGACAATGAAATACTGGATTGCTTGCGCAAGTACGGGGCGCTTAACCGCGTGTTGCCTATTAGTGAACCGAGCAGTAGTTTACATAAAAACCTGATCGTTGAGTTTAATGAATTGGCCGCTTTTATTGGGCTAAAGCCGCTTTTGCCATATAAATACACGTCTACGCTTACTAACCGTGAGTACTGCGTCACTTCGCTTGCGGACGAACTTTCAGCCACAGCAGGAGACAGTAGCGTCACCCCAGACTACCTGCAGGAACTTAAACAAATGGCCGACCAGAGTGGTACACGTTTTGAAGATATGCTCAGAACTGTGATGAAACAAATCAGCCAACATTTGAGCACAAGTGGAGCAAATGAGAATGAAAATGATGATGAATATAATAATGATAATGACGACGACGATGATGATGAAGGTGAGGAGCCCACAGTGGACATGACCAATACACAACCAGTGTCCGGATCGCACGTACCACTGTCCATACCTCAAGCCTCTCAGCCTGCCCCTAGCCAGTTCACTGCTGACCAGCAGGGGGCACAATCAAGACAGAGCCAACAACAAAGACCAAGTGATGCTGGATCAAGGCCAAGAGTTTCACTCACTAATGAAGAACTAAACCCACTAGGAATACAGAAAGTTGTTGTCGAGCATGTGGTACGCAACACAGAACTAACTGCTCCAACTTCGGTAAGACTCCGCTCATTTTCTGGACGAGTTCCCAAGCCAAACAATGAAGCGGACTTTGAATCATGGCGTTCACAAATTGAGTTACTGCTTGCTGATCCCAGTTTATCGCTACTGCATGTGACCAGATGCATCATAGAGAGCCTGCTGTCGCCTGCTGCTGACCTGGTCAGAGGTTTGGGCCCAGAAACACCACCCACTGTCTTGCTACGCATATTGGATTCAGCATTTGACACTGTACAGGACGGAGAGGAGTTGTTTGCCCAGTACCTGAACATTCTGCAGAACCCAGGGGAGCGGCCGTCATCTTATCTCCAGCGGCTGCAGCTAACGCTCAACACTGTTGTCAAAAGGGGAGGAATACAGGCTGTCGACATGGAGAAACATCTCATTAAGCAATTTGTGCGTGGATGCTGGGACAACACTGTAATAACAAAGCTGCGACTGGAGCAGAAGAAAGATGATCCACCTTCATTCTCAGATCTCCTGCTATCATTACGAACAGAAGAAGACAGACAACAAGCCAAAGAATCATTAATGAAAAAACACATTGGTTTCAGTTCTTCAAAGCAGAAAGCCAACATCCAGTCCCAGAGCACCTGTTCCTGTGGCCACTCCTCAACATCTAAGGAGGAACTCGAAGAACTGAAAAAACAAATGCAAGAACTTCAACGCCAAATGTCTGCTCTTCTGTCCAAGACAAATCCAGCCGAGCCCAAACCAGCTTCACGCCAGTCTAACCAGCCTCAGTCCACTACCAAACCCAAACCATGGTACTGTTTTAAGTGTGGTGAAGATGGGCACATTTCCTCTTCCTGCACCAACACAGCCAATCCTCGTCTGGTAGAGCAAAAGAAAAAGCAGTTGCGGCAAAAGCAGCAAACCTGGACAAATAAGAACCTTCAGTTAAACTAGAAGCAGCTTCTGTGAAGGGACACTCAGAAGCTGCCATCACCAACAGTCCCAAGAACCAGCCATACAGTATACGTGTACTGCCAAGAGGCCTTGTGGTAGAATCAAAGATATCCTTGTCATGACTGACCATTTCACGAAATATGCAGTCGCTGTACCGACCACCAACCAAAAAGCCACCACCGTCGCCAAGTGCCTATGGGACAACTTTCTTGTGCATTACGGCATTCCAGAAAAGCTGCACAGTGATCAGGGCCCTGATTTTGAATCCCGCATCATTCGAGAACTTTGTGAAATGACGGGCATCCACAAGATCAGAACGACACCTTACCATCCAAGAGGTAACCCTGTGGAGCGATTCAACAGAACTTTACTGGACATGTTGGGAACTCTGAGTGAACAAGAAAAACAACATTGGAAAGATCATGTAAAACCTCTTGTCCATGCATATAATTGCACAAAGAACGACGCTACGGGATTCTCACCATACGAACTTATGTTTGGCCGCCAACCAAGACTTCCTGTTGATCTGGCCTTCGGACTGCCGCTGAATGATAACAAGCCAGACTCTCATTTACAGTATGTCCAGAAGTTGAGGTCACACCTGAAGGACAGTTACCAGCTGGCCAGTGAGAATTCCCAGAAACTTATGGACCGAAATAAAACCAGATTTGATCGTCATGTTACAGCTTCAGAGTTAAACATCGGAGACAGAGTTTTGGTGAGGAACGTGCGCTTGAGAGGCAAGCACAAACTGGCTGATAAGTGGGAGCCCGATGTATACATAGTGGTGACAAAAGCCGGCAATCTCCCTGTGTACACCGTGAGACCAGAGGGCAAAGATAAACCACTGCGAACTCTGCACAGAGACCTTCTCCTGCCCTGTGGGTACCTACCTGCTCATGTTGAAAATCTACCTGTGAAGAAGGAAGACTCACCTGTGCCGCCTTCGCCAGTATCACTGCCTCCACACCCTAGCGATGAAGAGTCAGAGGATGAAATCTTACCTGTATACGTTCCGTCTGTGCCTGAACCTGTAATATTTTCAACTGTTATTGATTTACCTGTTGCCATGCCGCCAGTTCCTTCTGCTGAGCTGCCTGAGTCTCTTGTTTCACCACCAGCTTCTACCACTAATGAGCATCATGAATCTATGATTGAGTCTGCAGGTGGTGGGTCTCAAGTTGCTGAAGAAGTTCTGGCTGAAGGCGCAGAAGAACTTGACACTGAATCTGAACCTACACCAATTGACCTTGAACCAATCAATCTGGCAGAAGATTCCAAAACTCCTTCCACGTCACCGGAACCTTCTGTCATTGATCCAGAATCCAATTCACCCATGTCAGAACCGTCGAGTCCTGAACCTGAACAAACCCTACGCCGTACAGGCCGCACAAGATGCCCACCTGAGAGACTGCAATATGTACAACTTGGCCATCCGTTGTTAAAAAGCATCCAAACCATCCTTCACGGCTTGAGCACAGCCTTCACCTTTGCTGTTCAAGAGGACGAAAATGAGGAGGTGTTTCCCTGCTCCAGTCAGTCCGTTATTGAGTGCCAGCCTGGTCCATGTCCGAGGACGAACATGAGATCAGGGGGGGAAAGTGTAACCCGTGTCATATAATGTCCCACTTCCGGTGAGGAGTTGGTTGTGGCGGGACAATTTCCTTTATTAGCGGTGACGTCAGACGCCAAGACCTGTCTCATGCTGCTCCTGCTGTGGCTGATTGTGGCTGATTCTGGCTGTTTCTCTTGGCAATTTCATGGAAGAAAATACATAAAACTACATTTGGACTCGACAGATACTTACCGCTATCACTATCCGCTCAACGGTAAGCAATTTAATTGATGTTTCACAAAGTTACGCATGTTTTCCGGCGCTGCGGATCTCCCTTTTAACACGCGTCGGGACTAACGCTAACAATAGCATTTAGGTTAATGCGGTCGGCGCGACCAAGAACGGTCTTTTTGGTTTAATTTTTACTTTATTCACATCTTTGCGTAAGCCGAACCTTTTGCCATGAAGGCTAGTGTTAATTTATTACTTTATTTTGATTGAATTTGATCCGGTTCGCTGCTTTTGGTTACTTTTTGAAATCTGAGTTGATATAGCAATGATGTTTTGAATAGGGCATTCTTTTGTGATGCGCAGCATTAGAAGCTCCATGTTTTTTTTTATGAATTAGGCTAAGATGCCATGACATTTGATTTATTGATGAACTTAAAGTGCACTTTACTTGATTTGACCTGAATTGACTTTATTTGATCTGACTTGACCTGACTTTACTTGACTTGACTTGACTTGACTTTACTTGATTTGACCTGAATTGACTTTACCTGACTTGACTTTACTTTACTTTGCTTTGAAAATCAAAGCTAGTTATTGGAATTATTATTTAATTGTTATTGATAAATTAATTTCTATGTAACAAGAATGATTTGGTTATATATACTGCATGTATGGCATGTATTTATTCGTTATTTATTGAAGTTATAGTAATGATGCATTACTTTAAGCTAATTTATTAATTGTATGCTAATTTTATTTTTGGTTTACTGACCCTGTTTTTAGGTCAGGTTTTTTTTCCCCTGCACTGAATCCCACGACAACCCCACAATAACCTGGATGGCGAGCTACCCTTTTTCCTTCATAGACTGGTAGGAACAAACGAACCTTTTCATTTTCCTGCTTTCTTGGATTATAACCAGTTTTGGATCATAAAGACACTACACACTGAACACAACCTTTGGAACAAATACTCGAACCTGGAACTGGAACGGGACATTTTTTTTGGGTTCTGTTGCATTACATTTTGTTTTTTTGTTTTTGTATTAATCATATATAAAGTAATTTCATATTTATAATTCATTGTATATGTAATATTGTATATTATTATTACATACCTGCCTAAATAACTAATATTGAACTTAATATATATATATATTTTGACTAAGATTCCGTGTTGATGTATTTATTCACACACACTGGCTCCCTACCGTACCTACATCTGGTCACATTGCAGTCAGGTCCTAATTAGCCCCTAGTTGCGTTACAACTACAAAAATGTGACAATTTTAATTTTATTCAAATCTATACCCTGAAAAAGTAAACACAACTGGAGTTTAGTGCCTACAAACTTCATTTCAGAAGTAAATTTTTCAATTATTTTTGCCATAGACTCGAGTGCCTTGCCCTTTAGCAATGATTTGCACATGGACGATTGCCGAAAAAGATAAGTTCTTGTCGGAGGGCAATCACTTGACCCATGTAATATCCAAAAGAGATATCTACAAATGATCGTCTGTATATTAAAGTAGAAACTACTCATTTGAGCAAGTATCAACACTGAAAATAATCACATTCACAGGACAGAAATGAATCTTTCCTGAATAGCTTTAGGATGACCACATAGACTAATATACACCCATGGATCACTATGGAACACACATAGACGATGGACGAATTAAGCAGATGGCCACATGGTAATATAAAAGAAAGTACTATGATGTAATGTTGAAAATTACATTCTATTGTGTAAAGAAAGAGTGCTTTTTATTATCACCTTGGTATCACAATCACTATGCTTAGTATTGAAATTGAGTTGAATTTTAGTATTGTGACAACATACTATAATGACTCCATCTGAAACCCACAGAAATATTTAAAAAAAAATGTAAAATGCTATATGCATCTACACAAACAAACATAGATTCAAATATAAAATACGTGCTTAAGAGTAAATTAATGTGCGTGGTTGTGTTCAAGCAAACATTAAATGAGAACAGACCTACATTGCTTTCTGGGTGTCCTTATTTAAGTTGTCCTAATTAAAAGTAGCTGCTTTTTCCTCTGCGTTCCGATCATTATGCTAGTTGCTAATTAGGCCTAACAACAGCACATCTCGCTCCGGAGAGATGGACCTGTGAAGTGTCCAAGCCTCGTCATGTTCCAGTCAGATGTGCCCTCGCTGGCTTACCCTCGTTGATCGTGCCTTGGCTGTGGTAATTGGAGCTAGAAGAAAAGCATCATTGGCATTCCTCTCGCTGCGTTGATGAGGATGTCGTATTAAAAATGCATGGCTCTGATATGTTCTTTTGGCCTCTGTCGCTGGCCGAGGGAACACTTGTGACAAACAAGGACAGGGCTGGAGGTGAAGATCAGATGGACAAGAGGACATCCCTGTCTCGTCCCCCCCATCGGAGAACTGGACAACACATCTGTCATCTGGCCAGACGCATGCTAAGTGGGTCATGGGAGAAAAAAGAAAGTCAAAGAGTTAGGGGAAAAGATGCAGCTGTCAGATGTTTAAAATAATATATATGTAGTCCTATATTTTTCTACTAACAGGTGTCTAGATGTAGTCATCTGAAAGGGAATTAAGAGTAAAATAAATGTAATAGTCTTTTTAACACATTTGCAGGCACTAAACGTTGTAGAAGTGTCGTAATAACTGACGCAGGGACCAAAGATACAGACTCGGGACAAACAGCTAGAACAAAGTTTATTTGCAGATACAGAAATGCGAATGAAGCTAGACAGATCAGACCGTTGAGAGCGGTGTCGTGGGCAGTGATCTTGGAGCAGATCGTGGGTCGAAGGGTTCGTACCGGTCGTGGAGAGCTGGGTCAGAGACAGAGGTGCAGAGTGGTTCCAAGGAGCGGGATAACGGTGGAAACACAAATGAATAAACTGGAATATGACATGAAAGACGACTTGTGGAAACACCTGAAGCTGACAAGACGATCTGGCCGTGAGTGTCAGATCCTCAGTCCTTTTTTCCTCACAGGTGCAGCTTGATTGATAATAGGTTGCAGATGTGTGTGGGAGGAGCCAGAATCTCCGCCCAGCTCCAGGCTCAGACACAGAAGGCAGGTGGGCACACGGCACAGAACACACACACAAAAAAACAAAACAAATCCTGACAAAAAAGGTATCACTCATTGACTCCATATATCCAGTGATGCTAAGCTACTACTACTCTGCCAGTTTGTGCCGTCGTTCTTCGGACCACTGCGCCTCACTCACACACACCACCTTCATACATAAGTTGTGGGTGAAAGGACACAACAACAGTATGCATGTCCGTCCTGCAGTATAACCTACTTGCAGCTGGGCTCTACACTAGTTACTGTAATGATCTGATATTTTGTGTTTAGCTCAGAGTTTACACCTTTTGTTGTTTTTTAAACAGTTTAATCGATGTTAACTCCTTTTGTATGTGACGCTTGGTTGCTATGCCGACGAGCAGATATGCCGGTTCAATTCGTCAGTTACTGGTCTGTTTTGAGAGACTATCTCTAGTGAGTTGACTGCTGTTGTTTTGCTCTTGTTCTTGCATGGGTTACGGCCTACGGTAGCCCTTGTGTTCAGAAAATAAACAATCAGAAGAAATTTGGCGTGTTTCCTTACACCAGGATGCTACATTATTATAAATTATTCTGCAACCACTTCTCTTATTAAAACAGTTTTTCTCCTAAAGCAGTAAAATAGACAATACATAAAATCTACGAGTTTAAAGTTGCAAAAAATATAACGAACTTCCAAAGAGTTCTTCTCAGTTTTGGACAAATCTTATTAACTTACTCTCATTAGTAGCTTATGGGCCCTATGTATTTGCACCATCTGCCTTTTCCACTGCAAAAACCACCTCGAGGTCTCATGTTGTACGTATTAATGAAGACATGCTGGTGTGAACGAGTCGTGTTTGTGTAGTCTTTGCGCGGCAGAACAAACAGGCGGTCTGTGGCAGGCAGCCAGGAGCCCGGCAGCTGCTGATGATCACTGCTGAGACAGGGCAAGTCCCTGGCAGGCTCCATGAATCTGCCACTACAGCCGCTCCGAGCCACCGGGCCAAACCACCGGCACACTTGTTGATTTACGCAAACAGGTTGGGCATGAAAAACATAGAAATATTTCATTCGGTGACGGTGGAGCAATTTCATAAATACTTTATCAGGAGATGTGGTGGAAGTGGTGAAGCGACGGTGGATGGGTAGAAACAGATGCAAGTTTTGTGTAAATTGTGGTAAACTGTAGATTTTCTGGTGTAGGATTGTAATGTGCTTGTCTTGGTTTACCTGGAATTTTCCACAGTAAAAACGTATCTTATGTGGTGCCACTAAGTCAGATCTGCGGAGAGGTAGAATTGGTAATTGGTAAGTTATTTTGAGCAATTAAAACACTCATAATTAAAGATATGCATGTTGAGAATTTTAAGGCCATACTGAGGATCATTCCAGATGAAGCAATGGCATCTCCGTGGATACAGAAAACATCCCCCCCACCAGATAAGTTACACAGTGCATTGTACCAAATTAGTATCCTTAAAATGTACCTGGAGCTGTCTTTTTTATACAGTTTCACTCGAATTGTTTGATCATCCCATGCCTCAAATATCCACCACTAGCAACACTGATGCTAGTTATGTATCCTTTGTTGGCATTTTGCAAGCACGCATTTTATAAAAACTATGAATTGTCAAGGAAAAGTGGAAATTCTTAAGTATATGTCTTTTAAACAATGCACTTTATTAAAGAAGCAATATGTTTACTACTGGTGGAAGGTGCAAATCTCTATAGAGCCAAGCAACTATACCAAACCAAGTATTTATTTATTTTTCTTTCTTTTTTGGCAATGAAAATGCCTGGATTTGAATAAATTAAAGATAGATTACTTTATACCGTATCTTCGAACATTATAGGCAAAACAATAACTTCTTCAAAAACAAATAGGTGACGGGCCATGCACCATAAAACTTATATAGTGCAACTTTAAATAGTCACAAAACCACTATCAATATTTTCAGGTTTTTGTTGTTTTTTGTTTTGTTTTTTTGTTCCTGCATCTATCTGGTAACGTAATACTTTTTTTTTTTTTTTTGCCTTTATGACCTGTATAGAGTAGTAGGTTATGTACAATGCCATGTTGCTCATACACAGTTACAGTTGTTCATTACAGGTGAGGGAACAACACTCTCAAGACTCGATCTGACAAGTGCAGATTGGAGAAAGTGCCGCTTTTGACCTGCCCACCCCTCCGACAGATAACAAAGTCTCGCTTCGTCCATGGTTTATCCTTCAACCCATCTTCCAGTTAAAACCCAGAGTCAAAGTGTTATATCCACCTCTGTTAGCTGTACAAACTTTTTCTATTTGGAGTTTTTATCTTGGAAGAACGAGAACGAGAAGTGACAGAATTTCTCGACAGCCCTCACTCCCGGAACAAGCTGATTCTCCTCACAGCTCTCCGGGGAAATATAGTTTTGCGTCGAACGTGTGGTATCCATCATGCTGATGAAATGCATAATTAATTCTCATCATCCCCCTAATCCTTCTCCAGACATGACCGCAGAACTCGGAATTACGCGCGCTCTTGTGTTAGCAGTCGGCTTATATCTATTGTAGTTTTCTCACTGCGACGCTAGTGATAAATCCGCAAGGTTACACAGTATTTACACAAATAAGTTGAAAACAAATCGATGCCCGGGAGCCATGCTGTCATACCCTTCGGGAGGTGGTTCCCTTGGAAGAATGCACAATCCCTCCGGCCCGGGTTCATTTGAGAAGCAGATTGTGTCTGATTGATCAATGAGGAGCACTGCTGAGCCATCAATCTAAGAGGAGTAGAATAGGAAAAGGGGGCATTAGCATGTATAAGCTGCACGTCCCTGCATTGTCCTCTACCCAGAGTCAGGAGAAGCAGCCACCTCTGGGACTGGAACAAAAGAGGTGAGTGTGCTGCAGGGGCCATTAAAACATCAGGCTGTCTACATGAGTTTCTATGGACAGGTGTGGATCAAGTAGTTAAATAGCAACCTTGTTAGCGTGGAACCATTCTGGTCTTTAAAGATAGGTTTATGACTTTTAAGATTTTATTATTATATTGTCCGATTTCCCCATGTATTTGAGCCATGTTTGGCTGGCCCCAGTACAGATATATTGTATAAATAACTCTAGCAGTATAGTGTTTAATATTGGTGTTTAGATAATACATAAATGTTGACTATAAATACCATAAATCACAAGAAAATATAGCCTACTCTGTTCGTTCCTTTATTTTCTGCCTTTCCAAGTATGTGACAAGTGTGTATTCTGGGATCCAGAATACACACTTGGTCAATACTTTACAAACATGTGAGTCTGGTCACCGGTGAATCTCTCTGTTTTCAAATGGGTTTGACTGACAGGTGGATTAGCTAATCAGGGACAATGCAGGGTCTGCCTGTATTGGAAAAAATAAAGGAGAAAAAATTACAGGGGGTTGAAACACATCATGGATTTCTGCAGAATCAATGAGCAACGCACTAAATTCTGTTCTGTCTGGGCTTGAGATGCAATGAAGGACGTGGGGACCAGACTGATATCAATCTATGTAAAAAATACAGAGAGATGTCATTTTGGATTTACCAGGCAAATGCGACTGGACTGCTTGGGGCAATCTGAAAACAGCTCATCAGCTCCATTAAACATCTATTAGACTAATCTGACTAATCAAATAATCGCATCTGTGCGTCCAATGCATTTCAGCAGCATTTAGTTGGGGTGATCAAGTCCACAGACCAGCCCACGCCACCAATCAGTAGCAAGCCCAGCTCGAACTGTAAACACCTGTGGAGCATCCCCAAAACCCCCACGCTCAACTCCAGAGTCACATGACAAAGAAAATCTCCACAGGACAAAAGGACAAGCTCACATTTACACCTGACAGCAGGTGACAGAACTATGTGCACAAGAAGAGGTTTGATTGAGCACAAGAAGAGGACTTGATGAACTTTTACTGTAAGAGGCAGACGTTAATGGAGTTTAGCACTGCTGTTGTAGCGTCGCTTACAAGCTTATCTGACTCCCTGCGTTAAACACACCAGGACAGTCTGCGCTGGCTTTTAGATGAACTGAGACATGAAACTTATGACAGAGGAAATAATGATTACATGAACACGCTTGGACAAGAGCATGAAGCTGCAGGGACACACATTCATTCATTAACACCTCTAAAACTCCAGACAAACCATCCTATATGTTGTTTGAAAGTATTATTTTCTACAAAACAAATGCTGAGTTCATATTGTTCAAATGCCGTGCTCTGTTTAACGATTGTTAGTCCAGGTCTGTTGGTTCAAAACGAGCTCATTCAGTCTTTGAGTCCAAACAAAAGTACATCCAAAGGTATGTCCCAAATGTATTGATAATAATCTATTCCCTGTTAAAAACCTAGTTATAAACCTAGTCAGTATATTTTGCAGAATTTGTGGCAAACACAGTAGGCCTTCACAGGTTCTTTTCACTCTTGCCTCAGTGAGCGTTTCTTGTTACAATGACATCCTACTTATATTTTTTGATATAATGAAAAGAACAAAACAAAACAATGCTTGCAAAACGTCTTTTCGGATAATTATTATTATAATTTAATTATTTTATTTTTATTTTCTTAATAATAGAAAACATGTGAAATAGCCCCCTCCCCCAAGTGTTTACATCATCAGCTGTCAAAATATGTCCACTGTGTGCTCTTTGCATCTAACTGTAAACCACTTTATTCTACCATAATCAGGAAATGTGTGTTAGCATGCTAGTTGTTAGCTTTATCAAGATGGAAAAAGTCATCTGATCTCTGAAAGTTGTGGAAAGCCCTTTTAAACTCATAGTGGGGAATAATTAGGATGGTTGGAATACATTGAGTAAGTAAAGAATAACAACTGTGAAAGTAACTATATCAGGTACATTGCCTTTAAAGGTGCACTGTGTAACTTCTGGTGGAGGATCTTCCACTTATTTCCACTGTCATTATACTGCTTAAATACTGCAGTGGAAAACTTGCATTTTACAGTTATCTGTTGCGTCACATTTCTGATGTCAGATCCATTATCTGCTTGTCTCCATGACGATGTTATTGCTTTGCCAGTACGATTAAACTTATCTATGATTCATTTAATTACAGGTGTTTTTACTGCTCAAAAACATACTGCAAAACATGCACGCCTCTCCACAGATCCTACCTGTAATTTGGCCTTTGTTGCATTATATGGTTGAGAAAGATGAGTTTTTTGCCATACTGTGGAACATTTCAGACAAAGCCAAAAACATCTGCATGGAGACAAGAAAAAGTTACTTAGTGTGCCTTTAACATTTTCACATTGCAGACATTTGTAAGAAATATACACTTATATTGATATACTGAGTAGAAGTTTTGGAAACTGACCAATGTGTTTCCAGACCCACTTCCCCACAGCCAGGTCAGACCAGACACACCACCACATTATTATTGATCAAAGCTGGTTCTTTGCTCGCCTCAGACCAAAGAAAAATAAAGAAATAAAGAAAAGGAACAGAACTCTGCCAGTACCACTCAAATATTACAGGTTTCAAGATCTGTATAAATCAAGCTACATGTCTTTATATTAAATATTATGAAAATTATGTTTGTAGAATTTTTATCTTTTTTTTAGGACAGGACCTATGGATAAATGGTGAGAGAGAGCTGGGAGAGACATTCAGTAAACACATGCCAGTGACGCCTGCAAGTTTGAGTATCTTTACTTTAGTATTTTATTCTGACAGGTTATTTTTGATTAACAACATTTTAAAAAATATATTATCAAAAGACCAAATTAACCTCATCAGACTATTTAATACGTCATGGTATTTCATGTTTTAGAAATTATAAGTCAATTCTCTGACTATAGATACTATGTAACAGGTGTGCTTCCTATGAGATGAGGTTGCCATCCACTATCAGCAGAGAGAATTAATATTGAAAAATTAAAATTGAAAAATTATGCTTAGAATGAATCTGGCAATGATTTTTGGACTTTAAAACAGTGCAGGAGACGTGCAGACTTTTAACTGTGACGTAACAATTCTGGGAAATTCAAAACTGTATCTTTATTGGTGCAGAGAGGGAGTGGACTTACTAAACATGATTCTTCAAACAAGTGCGAATGAAGCAATATACGACTCCAGGTATGGTTTTTTTTTTTGATGATGGAACAATATTAAAGGGCCTATATTACGCTATTTCCTGATCTATGTTATAATGTTGTTTCTTCATCAAAAACATCCCTGGAGTTGTGTTTTATTTCATTCAAACATGTTTAACACACAAACACTGTATTCTCCTCTCAGACAAAAACACTCTGTTCCACCTTGTGATGTCATGTGGTAATACAGGAAGTGCTCCACTGTGGTTTTTAAACTCCATACACCTTCACTAGAATAATTTGGATAATTTCAGCCATGGACTTTCTAAGGAACAAAAGGTGATAAGAAACTACTACTGCATGACATCACAAGGTGGAACAGAGCATTTGGAGATTTGAAGTTAATAAAGGTTTACTCTAACATGTGAATGAAACAAAACAGAATTCAGGTATGCTCACAAGAGAAAATTCTGCAAAATATAAGACTTTTAAAAGCAAAATACAAAACCTTTAAAGAAGTTCTGGATTCAATTGGTTTTCCTTATTTTGTAATTTCATTAATTTGATCTGCTTTCCTACTGTGTATTTTACGCATCAAATTTCACTTCACTTTCATTCACTAAACCGCACCATCTGGTACATGGCTTTTCACATCCTTTGAGATATATCCCTGTCATATCAACATCTCAGTTCCAATGTGATCCCACCTTTCTGTCCCTCACACCTTCCATTTTTAACTCCAAATCTGCTACCGACACATCTGCTGCTAATCCCCCTATAGTGTGAAACTTAAAAAGCACCTTCAGATGCCCTCTAGCTAATCAAAACCGTTAACCGTTGATGAAAGCACAAAATAGCTGGCACCTTTCCGGCCACCTTTCCGTGCCACTATTTAAGACAAAACAGGTGATTAATGAGCGATTTGAGCAGATTTCACTGGCAGACAGATGTGCCATATTGCAGGAGTCATTGGGTGAAGTTGCGAAAATGCGAACGCCAAGGTCCCCCGTTCCCTCAGATCCATTATGACAAATATGGCCAATGTGTTAATTCAGTGGATTTCGCAGTTTATTGTTTTGGGCAAAGTAATTGTCATGCGTAAAGAGTGGCGGCATTAATAATGTACGACTAGGCTTAATTTTTGAAAATTTAATGCGCTGGGATGTGGGAACCAAAAGCAAGCAGTAGAATTTGATTAGGATGGTTAGAGTGCAGAGTGATATCTGGCATTTGTGATTAGTTCAGACTGGCATTGTGTATGAATAGTATATTGATAAAAATAAGTTTACAGGTTGTGCATCTGTATCCAGGTAACTGTTATTAATGAACTTGTGGGCATCAAATGATTTAACTTCATGACAACAAACTACTTTATGCCACTAATAATAATCAGCGATGTGACGTTCGTGAACAAGTCAGCTCTTTTGAATGGTTCCTCCACGTCACATGTGTCAAACTCAAGGCCCACGAGCCACATTTGATGGTCTTAAAATGTCGTTTTACCAGGAGATACGCAGTTACACAGCCATATTTTTACATTTAGGCAAATTCATATGCGATATTTGTAACTTGAATAAATAATAAATACAGAAACAGAGAATAAATTTTTTTAAAAGTAGTCATTTTGCTGATGTGGCCCTTGGTGAAAATGTGTTTGACACCCCTGCTTTACATGAACAGTTCGGACAAAATCTTTTTTTCTTTCTATTTTGCATCCATTTTTATACTGACGCTGAAGCAACGCAATAATTAGTAAATAACTTATTAATAAGATGTTTTTTAATTATTATTATTGTTGTGCTACATTTTATTTACTCCCCATGTCTCTTGGCTGGTCTGGGAACGCCTTGGGGTCCCATCGAAGGAGTTGGAGGAGGTGTCTGGGGTGAGGGAAGTCTGGGAGTCCCTGCTTTGGACAGCTGCCCTCGCGACCCAGCCCTAGATAAGTGGAAGAAAATGTATGGATGGACCTTTATGTAGCTAATGCATTATTTTAGGGTCAACGGTCTCCCACTCTCAGTTTGAAACACTTCAAACACATCTGAGCCTTGGTCGTTTCTGTCTGCGTTTAGTTTGTTGTTAAAATGAGCTCTCACATTAGCTTCTGTCATATAAATAAATACAAAAAGAGCCAGTCTTTTGAACATCTCAGATCTCATAAAAGAGCCAGAAGTCTCATAACTAACGATAATGCAAGATAAGTAAACTTATTTCAAATAGGGAGTGTCATTACGTGGCATGTACTGCAACAAATGAACAAACTGCAGATTAAATCACTTATTCCACCCTCCACAGCTTGAATCTTATCTTTTAGCAACAAAAATACCCCAAATCTCCCCAGTTTTACTAAGAAATTGTACACACGATCAATTTTGAGCCGGAAAATATATTGTTCCAGCTTTCATATATTGAACGATAAGTTGATATAGTATTTAACGTGACAAGCCTAACAATACCAGTAATTTTTGTTCGGATCCAATACCGAGTTATAGTATGGCAGGTATTGTAGGTTTTGTATTTAAATGTATTGAGACTTATGTAGTACTTAAAAAAAGAAGAAAAAAAATCTTGGCGTCATGATCACTCCAACTTGAACTCACAAAAAAATGTATAATGTCCTGCTCTAGTCCTGGTTTGATCTTGGTCTAGTTCCGTGTTAAATCCCAAATGTGATGAAGATAACTTTGAAGCTTCCACCCTTCCCCCCTTTTTAAAACTATATCCTTGGACTTTTCTTTGCACACAAATCCACAGTTGATCCCTTCTACTTGCTTTCCATACATACAGTTTATCCTGGAAAATGTGTAAATACCAATTCTCGACGTCTAAAAGCTTGTTCAAAATGGCTGAATAATGCATCAGATGTTACTTTAAAAAGAAAACTGCTTTCTGCTCGTGCTGGCCATTTTCCAACACATATTTTAGGTACCATTAGTTTTCGAATTCTGTCTATAACGCTCACTCTCTTTCTATTTAAATACCCGTCTCTGTGTAATTCAAATATAGACGAGCCCACGTCGGAAGGCGGTGAGGATCCTCATTACAGACCCGTGCATCGCATCTGAAGACGAGGGAGCTAAACGGCGTGCCAAAGGGCATCTTGACACGCCAGTCTTGACAAGTGTTGAAGCAGCGAGTCTAGTTAACTTTTGCCACCACTCATTTCTCTTTCTTTCCTTCTTCCTTTCTTCTGCTTTGCACCTAATATTGAGACTTTGCAGCTGATGTCATCAACATTCCCTGGGGGTGTGATGCAAACGCGAGGCACTGCTTTATCTGAAGCTCTGTTACTCGAGTTAGACTTTAATATGAGCTTTGTTTTAACACAGAAAGAACTGACTGACTTAGAACTACAACAGGTGAGCTGGTTTGTGCAGTTAAACAAGTCTTTATCGTAAAACGTTTTGGCTGTGTTTGCTAACGTGGGCATTGTGTCACCACGGTAACTGATGAACATTCTGCTATAGTAAAGGACGAAGTTTAAATCTGTGAACTGGACAAATCGTTGTAAAAGTGAAGACGTTTTGCTACTCATCCAAGCCGCTTCTTCAGGTCTGGTCAGATTACTGATGGACACTGTCTTATATCTATCTGAGCTAACTAAAACTGTAAACATCTATTGTCTCCAGTTTCAGCTGAAAATACCCTATTCAGCCCTTACGACCCTGCTGTTGTTCTGATTGTTCTGGGTCTGAGGATGGAGTAAGTAAACATGTGAGTTATCCATAGTTTGCTAAGGATCAGACCTGGACGACTGAGGATTTACACAGACATTCCGCTATAGTCGTACATGTAGAATCTCCCCAGTGTGATGTCAGAATACTTAGCAGCTCATTTATTTATTTATTTGTTTATTTGATTGGGACAGTGCATGTTAATGAACATACATGACAAAAGCATGAATGTAAACACGCCGGATTGCAGCCATACGGCTAATTTCCATCCGTCGTCCCAGGGTCACAGGAATCAAAAATATAACAACAATAAAATTTACATTAAACAATGATCAAGCCTTAAATACAATTTTCCAACCATACAATCTTACAATCTTAGTCATTTTTGCACAAAACTCCATTAACATTCACTCAGCTCATTATCCCACATTAGACCCACATGCAGCATACAATGCTGCATTCCCTGGTGCTGAGATGCCAACTGTAGACACTGCTCTGTCTGAGGCTTTATCAGACTTTAATTTGTGCTTTATTTTAACACAATCTGACTATAACAAACTGACTTAGCTGGAACTACAACAGGCGAGCTGATTTGTGTAGTCATTTTCACCTAAACAGAACCATGAACTTTTACACTGACCACAAGCCCCTGAAAATGTATTTAAATTCAGAAACCTGCATTTTAGCTTTGATATTTTTGCATGAGAATGGGTACTTTGTGATACCTCAGTCAGTATTGATATTATGCACCAGTCACATCAAACTTTGGCCTCCTGATGTTGGCCTAGTATAGTCCTGTTCTAGTCCTGGTTTGGTCTTGGTCTAGTTCTGTGTTAAATCCCAAATGTGATGTGATTCCGTTGTCACTTTCACCTTTTTGAAAATCAAACACCTAAACAGAACCATGAACTCTCACACTGATCGCAAGTCCCTGAAAATGTGTTGTTTATATCCATTTTGTTTTAGACAATCTTAAAACTTTTTGGACTTTTTGTGTGCACTGTGTCACCACGGTAACTCCTAAACATTCCGTCATTAGACATACACGTGGGACACCCCAGTACAATGTCACTGCCAAGTATCAATCAGATGCTGCGTAGCTGACACTCCCTCTCATACACTGCACACAGCGAGGAAATACGTAGCGTTTTATCACCCTTTATAGCCTACATTTAATATCAACATTAGTATAAATCGCGCAGCCTGAATTTGATGTATTCAGTACCAGCGTGAGGTAACCTATATCATCCAGCGCTTGTGATAAATAATAGATGAGTTTACAAATGACTACAAATTCGGAAATTTTTTAAGCTGCAAAATAACTGCGGGGTGTTGGGATGTCAGTACGTGAAAATATACACAGTGTGGAGGCTTAATATTGACATTTGGATTGGGACTAGACACAGGAGGAGAGGGTAAGGGAGGCGTACTTAGCTTGTGGCGCTATTCATTCCTTCCTGGGGTAAAGCGCTGGCTAATCTCCGGCCTCAGGGTACTTCCGCGGTAATGCACCTGTTCAAATCTCCCTCCGTGTTGTTCTGAATGCTGGGAAGATTAGCTAATATGTTACAACAATTTTGGAGGGATTTGCAGGCGCGTGCCAGGCTTGGGAACTGCACCATCAGGAGGTTCAGGAGAGTTGCCAGGAAAGGAAAACAATGCTATTTGGGTTCGAGGTTAAGGTTAAGGTACACTTTATTGCTCATCCTTCTATGCTGCTGGAGCATAGCAACAGTTAAGCTAATGTGCCTCCATGGTAGATACATTTATTCGAAGCTGTGTTTCTATGTCTAAAGAGCCTTCACCAAGAGTCTGAAGCACGTTTGTGTTTGAACTGTTTACCCACTACTTTACCCACCTTAATATTGCACCACGAAACGGAAGCAGCTGTCAGGGATAGTGCCGTGCTGTTGTTTCCACATGGTTCTCATAAGCCCACTCTTAAATCCCACCAATTTAATTCCCTCTCTTCACTCTTGATAATGTACCATGGCAGAGAATCATCTGTCTACTCAGTCTAGTTGTTTTTCCCAAGATTCTTACCCAGCAATGTCACCGATGGAATGAAAAATGGTGTCCTTGGCAGCCAACAATCAATCTAATTTTTCCCCAATTAGCTGCTTTTACAATATAATGCATAATGTAAAGGGGAATTTATCTTAATAGATTAAATTATAGTCAGGTATGGGCCTTTTAATCAGGCTGAAACTGGTTGCTGCTTATGTTGAAGGATTCTCATTGTGGGAAAAATTTGTGAAATGAATCAAACAACTCCAGAAATATTTTTTACATTTATACCATTTTTCAGTTTTGTATGTTAAGGAACCTTTTAGCTTCCATGTGGTATTAACCTCTAACACGTAACACATTTAAATCACCATGTTACCTTTTACTGTTTTGAAAATGTGATATTCGTCAAAAACAATGCATTAACCTGTTTAATAAGTTTCATTTTCATTTTTGATGCTCTGACTCCCCTCCCTTTGCTCTCCACGCTAAGTCTCTCCTCCTTCAGCGCACACGTTACATGCTCTCACATTACAATAGGCGTGCATTCTACTAATGAAACTACTGAACATCACACCAGGTTTGTGAAGTTGTAGTGTATTGTTTTGTAGCCTGCTTTGGTATATCTATGAAAAATGGTCGTGTACGTATAGGCGGGTGTGGGCAGAGTCTTGTACAAAAATCATGGGCACATATTGCTAACTGTAATAGATCGACTAGTACCCGGGAGAGATTGCAAAATTACTCAAACATGCATGGAGAATGAGGAAGAAACGTTAAAACATGGTAGAAAGCTCCAAAAAGTCAAGTCGCAAGTTGCAGTCCTGCTCTAGTCAAATTTCCAAACTCCATATTTATTTCATCACAATCACAACTACTTAAATTCACCTTCAATATGATGAAGACATTATTATGTGTGTTGTGTTGCACATTGTCTAGACCTCTGCGCTGTGAGAAATATGTGAGTTGTGACATTTGGTCCACATTCACACCTTCTCAGTGTCGTCATTAGCAGCCCATTGTGCCGGATTCAGGGTTTGAAGAGCTACTAATCAATTTCCATCAGCAACCTCTGTTCCCCCGGGCACCGGTTGCTTTTACATTTTAGACGCAGCCTATACTTTAGAAGACCTGGAATAAATCACATCAAATGGAGGTGAATCAAACTGAATCATGAGCAGAATGTCAGATTTTATAACACGCTGCATATGTGAGGAGCCAGAGAAATTCAATCCATAGTTGTTTAATCTATACACCTTTTTACAATATAAAACTGTAGTGGATAAATGCTGCTACTGTACATTTAGGGTATGTATAATTATAAAGCTATTTTAACTACATTAATTAGTACTAATGCTATATATGAAAGCTGTTATGTTTACTACAACTATTAATATAATCATGAAATTCTCAAAAGTACTTTCACAACATTATTTTTTTCTCTATGGAGCTAGATATGTTTTATGCCATACTGTGGAATATTATAACTAAAGGAACAACATTATCATGGACACAAGCAAGAGGAGGCTGTGCACTAGGCCTAATAATAGTCAGGTTTGTGGAGATGCAAGCCAACTTGGGTAAGAACACATGCTTTTATACATTTTTCAGTGCAATAAAAAGGGCCAAAGTGAAGCAAAGGTTTAAACTTACAGCTAATTTACAGTTAGTTATAAGATTCTGTCCATGTCAACAATGCTCCCACATGACAGTTCTCCATAAATATACAAAAGTATGATATAAAACTCTACACAACAACTTGAAAGCCTGATGTGATGTGCAGTAGTTTCATTAGGATGCACGCTGATTGTGTTGTAATAGTGCTCTGAAGGGGGAGTGACTTAGTGCTTAGAGACTCAAGAGCATCAAAAACGAAAGTGAAGCTTATAAAACATGTTAATAAGTTGTTTTTGGTGAATATAGCATCTTCAAAACTAGAAAAGGTAACATGGTGATCTAAATATGTTATGTGTTAGCAGTTAACACCTAATAGAAGTAAAACACCCCCTTTTTAAGAATAACAAAAAATCCCTGTTTCATTTCTTCATATTTCGTCGTATTTGAGCTGTTGCCTCTCCAGTTGACCGGAGTAACAGACCAGTTAACCCGATCCAATCGCAGACTGCCTGGGGACCTATTGGAGCGGTGTGCCTGTAAAAAGGACACCTTGACATCAGCTAACAAGTCAGGGGAGAAGGCAGCTCTTGTTAGCGATTTTATTTTTTTCCCACCCGTGCACATTTAGAGCAGCAGAAATGAGAAGCAAGACATGACTAACAGGGACAATTGGTTTACAACTGTGAGCATATTGGAAACTAACAATACTTACGGGTAACAGCCATCTGAAAACAAGCTCTAGGCCTACTTTTTGTCATATGATAGAATAGAAGAAAACTGTAAGAAAAATATTCTCCAAATATTACCTAACAATTTCTGATTTATAAGTGAGGCTTGTTAAGATTGGCACGTTAAGCCTCCTGGATTAGATTGGTTTAAAGATAACAAAAACTCATTTAGGTTTATTAGCACGAACAAATGTTGAGAGCCTCCAGCAACTTTGGGATAATTGCTAAATACGCAGCTTAGGGCATACTCTTTGCATTTAAAGCCCAAGACTTCAAATCATCTAATTACAAAATGTTCCGACTTGATTTCTGTCAAAATAAGACCAAAAGACTAGTTTTAATTGAATGCTTTACCAGATTTAATAAGCCAAGCTAATAAAGACCCATGCCAGATATAAACCATTTTGTCGTTTTAGTGCACGCTGGGTTTATTTACAGGTTTGTTGTCTAAACCAGTCATAGTGCTATTAACTCGTCGTTAAACTTACCTTCCCCCTCACTCTCCCTTTTAGTCCTCCAGGTATTACTCACTTTAACAGCTCATTTGGACAGTGGCTCTGTCGGTGGAGTTTACGAATTTACTCCCACTTAAAAAGCAGGCACTTGGGAAAAAATGTAAACTCATCACAAGAGTTTATTTGTGCCAAAATGTGTAAAATATTTCTAAAGTATATTTGGGACATGTTTACTAGGGATAGTTTACAGTTTATCCTCCTAGGTTCTGTAATACTTGGAGTAATCACATTCATCATCCAGATATTCCATAGCAAAGAATGGCTCTGTAAGGTTCCCAATGCTACGTCAGGAGGAGTGGTCCAATGCCCCAAATCTCTCAAGTTACCTGGATCTTGAAATTAGAAAAAAATATGTCAAATCTATTTCAGAAGCCCAAGTATTGATGTTACAATTTACCATACATTCCACTTTCCATACATTCCAACCAAGTTTTATCATCTGCACTCACTGTCCATCCATCACTCTAGCATCGTATCTCCAAAACAGCTGCGCTACTTTGTCTCCAGCTATTTTTCTCCAACCATGACAATGCTGCCAGGCCTAACAGTGAATGTCAGTGCGGACAATTGATACGATAAACCCAATTGAAACTTTCAATCTCTCTCCCGCTGATAAGAAACAGAGGCATTCGAGGGAGGGAGGGGGGTTAGGAGGATGCAGTGTCGGTAGCAGCAGAATCTCCATTAGGGCGCGCGAGGAAAACAACATTTGCTAGCACCATCTCCTGCGGTTCGGCTCGATACGTTTTCCACAGCAATGCGGCCCTGGCTTTTAGAGGAAGGTGCACACACAGAAAAAAAGTTTTGGGTGATTTATTGTGTCTTGGTAAAAGAAAGAAGAGTAAAGAGAGGACAGAGGTAAGGTAAGGTGTGAGAAGGGTTGTGCAGTTAATCAAATTTTTTGTGAGATTTCAAATTAGGATTGATCAGCTTGGGTCTTTTGAAGGGTGCAGTCTAGAGCTAATACTATGACAATTAAAGTATGAGGTTTGGAGCAGAGTTTGAAATTCGGAGGAAGAAATTTTGATGTTTTTTTTCTGTTAAGATGCAACGACTTCTCTGTCTTATTTGTATTTATAAATTCTAACATTAAAAGCTATTTATATCTGTTTGTAATAAAGTAATATAAAAAGAAAAACTCGAAAAAAAAAAAACGTTGATATTTTTTGGTATATTATCCAGTTTAGGTGTAAGGAACAAAGTTAGTTATGCAAAACATTTGAGTAATAGCTTGTGCTAAACACTCGACATTTCATTTTACCATAATGTCAATAAAGTTGATTTCATCTGGCTGCTACTTCTTAAAAAAGTACCTCTAAATACTATTAAACTGCACTTTCATTTTGATGGAATCCCATGCATTTAAATGGGAATTGTTTCGCCACTAAAATATTATATAAACAAGTCAAGGCAAGTTTATTTGTATAGCACAATTCATACACAAGGCCATTCAATTCAAACTAGGTTGATTTTGTAAAATGTTCAATGCGCATCTGAACAAACATGTCCAAAATGCACTGAGGCTTTAAAACAGCTTTGTAAGCCATATAGAACCTGTTTGCTGTCAAAATCTGCAGCCTTATGCAAAGTAATACAACAGAATACAGTGACAATGGTGGCACCTATAGTATCTTAAGGAAGAAGGTGAATAGGCAAGGCAGGTTTATTTAGAGCACAATTTGAACACAGAATAATTCAAAGTGCTTTACAGAATAGGAAAGACATTAAAATCACAATACAAACCAAACAAAACATAAATAATCATCTTAAAATTAACATTAAAACAAGAGTATAGAATAAAAACATTAATAGACAGTAGACCTTCAGTAGATTGCTTCTGATTCTTGCAAAATACTCATTAAACAAAGGGGTCAACTATGCTAAGGTTAGTCAAGCTATTTATAATAAGCTGTTTTACAAAAAATAAAAATTTGTTTCCTCTGGCCACAACCAGATTGCACATTCTTCCAAATTCACCCATAGGTAGATTGCCTCTGTAAGGTTTGATTTTCAAGCACTTGTAAGATGCCTCAGTGGTTTCAAAACTGATCACTACAATCACTGCTACGAGGGATAGTACAGTTTTCACCGACTGAACACTTATTCCATGTTTGGTGGAAAAGAACAGTAGATTTGAGCTCAGATGATGGTTGTTGAGAGATGCGGTTCCACACCATGCTCTGCGAGAACAGCACTTACGAAGATGGGTCCCCTACTTTTGTAAGTGTACACCCAACAAGTACAGGTGCATTACTTATGAGCAGAACAGAAACAAACAGAGTGATTCTACTAGCATGACCAACAAAAAGTTTTTACTGCCTTATAAATAACAGAACTATTTGTTTAAATTTTTCACTGCGATGAGTTTATAAGTGATTTTCATAACTTTCAGAGGCATGTTTTGCAGTCACAGAAATGCTAACAGGACACCGACATTACTTCCAGGTTTGTATAGAATCCAAATGATTTTTAATTAGATGCAGACTGCACACAGGGGTCTCATTTTGACCTCAGTATTTGTATGTGGCCAAGATTCATTTCTCTCTAAGTACATGGAAGAAATAGTGTCCAGCCACTTTAAGTAAATATTCAAAATGATCAAATTCAAGACTTTAGTGAACCATATGTGTTTATTTTAGTCTCTTTTTGGCTAAATTGGTTTAATTAGCAAAAGCAAAGGAAAAAAAAATAAAAAAAATTTCTCTAAAAATCGAAATTATGCCGTGATTGTCTTGAAGAATTAGTCCAACAATGTTTTTAAAGCTTTCAAAGAATGAAGACGCTTGGGTGGTTATTAAGGCTACTCGTTACAGCGTTCATGATTGGCTGAGTGCATGCAGGCTAATTACCATATAAAAGATGTGTTCCGTATACACTGCCTGGGGTAGTTAGGCCTTCTTCTCATCTATTTTCTCGGATTACGGAAGTTGGACACGACGCTTGCTTCTGTCTGCTGTCATCTCCAAACAACCGGAGACAATGCAACTATGGCAATTATTCTATGTATTCTGATGATACTGATGTGAGCTCCCTTCTATTCTTTGTAATGTATGATGCAATAGTTACACCAGGCACGATCAATAAAACATTACAATGAACCCACCCTACCCAAACGTCTGTGTGACATATGAATATGCAAAGCAGTCTGCTTAAAATTTTAACATTGTTTAAAACTTTACTAAGGACGCCCTCCAGATTTTCTTCTTACTGTATGTGACAGAACTAGAAAATGGGGATTTAGGATGGTGAGGTTTGACTAGTTTGTGGAGACAGAGATACAGTTTATAAAAACAAAACACACAAGGAGTTTGTGAGTAGATTCCCAGAGCATGTGAGGGCTTTCCATGATACATGATCTGCCCTCATGTCTTGATGGGTTTCCTCCAGGTTTTCTGGTTTCCACCATCAACCAAAGACATGTGCAACTGCTAATCCTCAAACGAGGAGCTCCAGGTCAGTTAAAACACGCTT
The DNA here is from genome assembly GCF_009829125.3 of Periophthalmus magnuspinnatus. Classification (NCBI taxonomy): domain Eukaryota; kingdom Metazoa; phylum Chordata; class Actinopteri; order Gobiiformes; family Gobiidae; genus Periophthalmus; species Periophthalmus magnuspinnatus. Next base: position 11,471,664 of record NC_047145.1, on the reverse strand, counting down.
TTACACAAGGCCAGCTCACGGAGGCAGCAGTCTGAGCAGAGATGACTTCCTTCTCCAGTTACACTTCCTCCAGCTCTTTTGGGGGGATCTAGAGGCATTTCTAGGCCAGGAGGGACATTCAGTCCTTAGGGAGGCGTCCAGGAGGAATCTGGAACAGATGACTGAGCCACCTCAGCTGGCTCCTCCTGATGTGGAGGAGCAGCAGCTCTACTCCAAGCTCCTCCCATGTGACTGAGCTCCTCATTCTATGTCTAAGGGAGCACCCAGTCACCCTGCGGAGGAAACTCATTTTGCCTTTCATCTCATCTCCTTTACCACAGCAGTCCGATAAACACACACACCAAAAATTGAAAAACTGATTAGCTGGACACCAAATTTGTGGGAGAAATAATTGCCTAAAAAAGACTATTTAATATGTAGATTAATGCAGTTCCACGCCATGCTCTGCGAGAACAGCACTTACGAAGATGGGTCCCCTTTAAAATTCTGAAATCGATAAGGTGATGGACAAAGTGACACAGAATGAAGTTATGTAGCCTATTGTAGTGATATTAAAAGGGGTAATTGATATAACAAATAGGATTAAGTTTAGTTTAGTTTAGTTAAAGCAGGACTCATGTGGCCATTGTCAGTGTTTGGCTTTGGATAGAAGAAGAATTTTGAGCTACCACTCACCAAAAGTTGAGAAACATCACCAATCCAGTCTAAATTAATGAATTATTTAATAATGAATTCAACAATGCTCTGAAAGTTCATAAATTCTTGTGCCATATCACTGACCCATATCTGGAGATAACATCACTATTCACCAAAGCAAATTGTGGTTAATGAATGTTTACTGACCAAGGTAAAAAAACAGCATATGAATATGAAATTTGCAAATGACTGTGACTCTAGACTGGGGTCTAAAGATTGAGATTAGATCAACTACCCAGGAGTTATCCAAGGTTATGTGTTGAATCTAAATTGATCAGCCAATCTGTGATGTGTGCGCACGCAAAGAGTAGGATATTTCTAGTCGTCTGATGTTCCAGTCCATGGTGTTGTGTTGATGCCTTCAGGTTCTGGAGGTCAAGCTGCATGCGGCTGACACAGGCCAGCGCCCTACGCCTGGAGACTCTTTCAGTGTTGAGAGCAGGAAGGACGATTTTCTGGGTGATATCCATAAGGTCTCAGCAGCATGAGTCACAGAATAAGGCCACATCGAACTGAATCAAAAAGGATGTTAACTACAAAAATGCATATATTTTTATTTGGAAAAATGCGCTTTGCTGTCGGTCAGATAAGCTATGGTGATTTGGATTAAAAGCACGTTTAAAGATAGGCACAGATTGTGAGGAAAGAACTGGAAGTCTTTTTGAAATGTTCTTTGTCCTGAGTCTAAGCTGAAAAGAGGAGACCCTCTGTCCTCTCAGGTCAAAGGTTGGGATGGAGCTCTTCGGGTCTGGTCAGAAGATGGCCAGTATTTCCTGTTAAAAGACCACCCTTTTTTCAGGATGACAGAAGAGTTAACTCATGTTACAATCAGCTCATTGGTTAACTAGTTAGGCAGTGAGTGGTGATTGATGGGGAAGTTCTGAAACTTCTGCTGATCACATGTAATGTATGAACCAGTTTATACCACAAATAAAAAGATGTCCACAAGACATTTATAGATCAGTATGCCAACAATAGTGAGTATGCAAACAATAGTGACAATATTCACAGTATGAACAACTTACACCGTTCCTCTTCTTTCTGTGGAGAAAGTCACATTGAATGAGACTGAATGTTTAATCGTGTTGCATTTGTCCTTTAACTGTGAAGTCTTTCAGTTATGGTAAATTCCTCTGAATTATTTCAGTTTGTCAAATGTTTCATAGTAGCAGAAACTTTGTAGATCTTTAAGAAGATTTCATTCCCAAGTTTTAGCCAACTTTCAACTGTGGCTTTGCCTGTTCGAATATGCAAATCATAAAATTAAAAGTTATAATTACTTATGCCTATTAACAGCAACGATGAAAAGGTGCTTCGCACAGTTTCATAGGTCAATCTATAATACTGCGCTATACTCCCCGACACCCCCCTCCCTGACTGGCTTTCATGTTGTTTAACTTAGTGTGATCTCACGGAGCAGCGTGTAAAAGCACCTAACAACATCGTCATCCCTGTGCCTTGTTTACTTTGCTCAGAAGAAGTGTTCCAACTGTGGAAGCTCAAAAACAATCACAACCCTTTTAGAACCAAGTCGTGTATAGCAAGAAAGATGTTGCATGAGCAAATGTGCATTATTTCACCTCACTGGGAATAGACTGACAGAAAAACAAACAGCACACCTTTGGAAAATCTTGCAGAGTCTCTAATTGTCATTGGCTTGTGAACTCCTGACAAGAACACAGTTTACAACAGTTAATTTTGAAAACAGAATATTTACGAATTGTTCACTTATTCACTTAGTTTCATTTTATTTTTTCATTAATCTGCATTATTTTCTTTGATCTACTCTAGTAAACCCAAAGCAAAGTCCAAAGCAAACACTACCACAATTTTCTAATCTTATATAGGAAGTGTTAACAGTGTGCTCACAAAACTGAAAATGTATTTGACTCCACCCTGCTGATATCCATAAGTGTGTCCAAAAAGCCTGTCTTTCTGTTCTCAATGAATAGTTCTTTCAGTGGTGCAGCACTAGAAATGCAAAGACGTCAGAGCCCACAGCTGAGGAATGCCTTAGGCTCCTTAATCAGCAAGACTCCTACATGTGTGAAATTTAAAAACTTGCAGGATTCCTCAATGTAGCTACTCTTTGCAAACACTTGGCCTTCTCTCAATGGGCCTTATAATGAAGTCACCTGAAATGGTTTTCACTTACCGGCTGTGCCTTGTCAGGGGTCATTAGTGGAATGCCAAGATTGCGCAAAGCAGAGATCAAAGGGTGAATATTTTTTAAGAATCTAAAACAAGATCTGAGTGATGGAATATAGTAAATAAAAACAAACTCAAAATAAGTGCTCATTCGTGGTATTGATGCCATCAGTAAGAATTTCCGATGTAAATAGTCAGAAAACAACTGAATAAGTGTATCCAAACTTTTTGCAGGCAGTGTATTTTTATTGCAGAATGAGTTTAAGAAGGATTAGACAGGTCACACTACACCAACATCATCCAAATCTTTGTAGTGGCAGAGTATTACTGAGAGCATGGCACCACCTGGAGATTTGGTGACAGTTTAACAGCAGAAGACGTTTTAACCAACATGTTCGTCACCACCGTTTGACCAATGAGGACTCTTTTAGTGCATTTGTCGTGTTTGAGGAGATTGCTCCACGTATAGAGGCTGGAAAATTGTACTCATTAAGGAACTATTCAGTGTATAAGAAGGGTCTGAATATCACCCAACATACTGAGATCTGTGGGGCGTCCAAATTTCTACTGTCATGGAAACTGACTGATGAAGCCACTGCAGCTCTGTTCCCCAAGCAGAATCTGTTGGGTTATGGCAAAAAGACAGCGGGAAGTCGCCAAACAGTGGTGGCGCAGATAACTCAGGTGAGGACACAACAACACACACCCATGTTGAATTGTCAGGGACTGTTGGGACATTACAATGACCTACATTTGTTTCCAGAGGAGTAGTCCAAACTTTACCTATAGTCACTCCTAACCCAACCGTAACCCTAAGTATAACGATGTGCATTGGGGAGGTTGCATTAACAGAAGACTACAAATAAGTGGAACATCGACTCGGATGAATGAGCTACGAAGTTTTAACATGTTACGACAAAGTTTTTGTGGTTAGCCAGAACATGTTGAATCAGATGGACAAGAATAAGAAGGTTATGCGGAATCAGAAAGTTTGGATAATCGCCTTACCAAGTACAGAGCGGAAGGAGACGATGACATGATAGTTTAGGTTTACGTTCTTGATGTGCCCATTTTTCATAATGAGCTGTGCCAACCCCACACTGTTGGCTCAGTCTGTGTTATCTTGGCCCAATCATCCGAGGATAATGCTGTCTATAAAGGAAGGAAAGCCAGACTGGACTGGAGTAAACTTGTCTTGTCTTGAGGGTTCATGTCTGGGTCCCGTACTGATGGTAAATCGTCTTTCTTTCAACTCTCAGGCTACTTCAATTTATTTTACACTCTCCAGATACAGCAGTTTAATGAAGACTGTCCCATACTTCATTCTTGCCATCTCTGTCTCTTATATGAAGTACCTACCTGACTTACCCACTGCAGTCCTATTTTCTCATTACCTCCAGTATGAACTTTGACCCATTCCCAATCAAGTCCAATAAGTTGTCCCCACGCCCAAACCTCCACCAGCCTCCAGCTACATATTTCATCAAACCACCTCCTCAGTCTGAGGACGGAGGGACACAGCTCCAGAACTCAATCAGCCTCTTCATATTAGGCTCCCTGTGGACATTCTGAGTCCTGCTGCAATGTTCGGGATGTTTTAGCTGTAACCAGAAGTGGGTAGGGTGGGTAGCCAAAAATGGTAGTACGTAGAAGTACTGTTACTTTAAAATAATATCACTCAAGTACAAAGTAGTGGTCAAGGAAAAGTACATGGGGAAACTACCACTCAAGCAAGAACAATCGTATGAGTAAGTGTCTGGACGTAGCTGATTTATAATTCAAAGTTAATGTAATATAATGGAGAGAAAAATAAATTATACACAAAACTGTTATTTTCAAAAGATACACAACAAACATGAGAAAAATGTATGGTGTACTAAGTAACTTTTCTGACGGAGGGTCCATCATGTGGTTGTCTCAATAGATGTTACCGCTTTACCCATAATGTTCCACAATACAGCAACTTTACATAAAAATAAGCAGTCTTAGTCAACAGAGATGAGCCAGAAAGAGATCTCAGAGAAGTGAGCAAGTCTGAAGAAGTTTGTGTTTTGTTCTTACGTAGACCTACACTTTTAATAAGAAATCCACATTTTCGAAATGAGACCCCAGGAGCCTCATTTAAAAAAGAGTGCGTCAAATTCTACAGGAAAGAATATGTATGGACAAAACCTAAATTTCATCGACAAAATATTGAGCTGTATAAAACCCTCATATGCACTCCCTCATGCACTTTTGTCTTCATAGCTCACACCTAGAGCATGGCATTAAAAAGCTATGTTACCAAGAGAAAACATGGATTTAAATGAGTTTATAGTAGTGACTGCAGTTCATTTGTCATTGTGTGTTTTGCAAAGAATGGCATATCCCCAATAAAGAAACAGGTCTAGTGATTTTTAATGCAGTTGTAATTCTATGAGAGATCTACTGTTTTTGCACCTTATTAAAGATTGGCTCCATTACGGTTGGAATACATTTTTATACCTATCCTTACCTCCAAGAAAGTACCCCTGACCTAGAAAGATTAAAGATCAAGTTAAACATCTTCACTGAATTCAGCTTGTGCTTCTACGTGGCTGCACCAGTGGCTTTAAAGGAAGGGCACAGACCAAATTACCTCACAGGGACATGTTGAAGCATACACTTTTTAATTCTTTTCCAACCATACAAATCTATTGTTAAAAACTACTACTTGACACTTTGGACTCTATAACCTTCAGATATTCACCTTCACATTAGCCTTGCTCTTTTAATAATGGGCTAAACGCTACTTTCTCTACTCGTAATCTTCCATTCCATCCCGCTCTCCTGCTCTCCAAACGGTGCCATCTCATAACAAGGTCAACATCCCTCAGGCAGGCACATTCTGATCGGTGATTGGTGCTATTGAGAACGGCTTTCAAATGGTCGCCATTTCAAGCCATCCTCTTAATTAAATTATAAAAACTATGATTATGTTTGAGCAAATTTGATATTGCATTAACAGCGCGCCTTTAGCAGAGGGCATTGACAGGTCAGCAATTATGATCAGGAAAAATGACGATACAGAATGAGAAACTGATTGTGCTTTTAAAAGGAAATTGGCAACAGCAAGCAAAGTCTCAGCAAGATAAAGATGGAGCAAAGAGGATGTCAGTTTTGCTATAAGCTAAAAATTACATTCTTACATTCTGTTGGAATTCAGAAGGGTCTGGAATATATTTTGTTCTGAATGTTTCTTGAGAGATGTCTCAGAGACACATGCTCCAGTTTAGACTGTGGTTGGACCGTCCCAAATAAGGACAGTGGTTTATGGTCTGGTTAGGTTTTCCTGCACAGCAATTTAAGCCCCCGCCCCTCGTCGCACTTATCAGTTTGGTGTTAGCAGGTAGCTAAGTAAATGTGTAGCGGTGTGAATTCAGTTGTACAGATAAAAATGGGATGGCTCTTGCTAGTGTGGAAAAGACGGAACATCATGACGAATATTTGAATCTAATTGGTGGAAGCGTCACATCAGTGTAACAAGCCAAGAAATCTAACTTTTGTTAAACCCAGTTGAGAGAAAAGCAGGGATCTTCCCTCCTCACAAATGCACGAAACACTACCCTGGATGTTTTTCAAAAACAGAATAGTTCATAGTTCTGCTAAAACAGGCAGAAGCACGTCCACCAAGTACGTTTTGGTTTGTTTGGGCACTTCACCTTTGACTTCTGTCCTATGCTGCTCTGTGATTTGTTTGGACCATTTGCCGGGTTTGATTGTGAGAGTTGGAGCTATCCCACATGGATTCTCATAAATTTTTAAATTTACAAATATCTCAAATATTTATCAGGTAATAAGTTAGAAAATAAATCATTTTTCATTGATGCCACATGTTCCTACTGCTTCCATGATACCACACTGCTGTGTAAAGAGATAAAAACATTACAAGTCATTTGCATAAAAACATGTGCACGTACCAGCAGATATGGCACTTTTCCTCCCTTGGGGACTGCTGCAGAGCCAAGACAGATCCTGGGCTTGTTCTTTGACCCTGTGGGGTCAATTAGGTTTGGTGAGCGAGGACACGCGGAGCCCCAGGTCTAGCGAGTGGCCCGTCTCTGATCGATGTTGCACTGCTTATCAGCCCCCCTCTGTAACAGACACCTAATTGCAATTGATCCCCTTGTTGTACCATTAATTGTGAATCCTCTCTCCATCACAAGCTCCCCACTAGCACACGCTGTACTCGAAAACTAAAACTTCATTCATCAGTGGATCCACATTGGATTCCTATAGTAAAGTGCAGAGCAGGTAGTGCGCTCTAACTGACTCTCAGTAGAGTGCAGCTCTCTGGGCACTTTAAAGGTCAATACTGAGAGTCCTCCAATCAAGGTGTTAACAAAGTCATTACTACAATTACATGAGTTATAGGTATAGATTTTAAAGAAAGGAAATCAGCATTGAGTACTTAAACTCCGTGTCAAAGATTGTGTGAACATCCGGTGTTATACTGAATAAAACTGGAGTACAATTTGCAGCTAACGGAAACATGTTGATTGAAGGGCTAGTACTCAAACTCAGCAAGAGGGTCCTGAGTTCAATTGGATTGGGTTGTGTATGGATGGCTTTCTTTCACGCACTTCCGATTTCTCCCATTAGAATAAAACATGTACAATAGCTAGGTAGTCCTGACCAAGCGTGGCTCAAGATCTGGAGGTGGGTCCCTGATGTGCACAGCAATCACCAATTTGAAAATAATCCTAAATTAAGAGTAATGTAACCTTAACCTATTACTGTTGACTCTGTGGATTCTTAGAGTAAGCCTAAATACTTAACTCCGCCCACAACAACATTGCAAATAGAGCTGCTAAACTGGGCAGTACCTGGAAGACTAAAAGGTCTCCTAGTTCTCAAAAAAGAACTAGGAGCAGTGGACAATGCTACTAAAACACTATGCACAATACCAAAAAAGTTGATTTAGTGTTTAGCTCCATTATTGATAACAGTATAAAAATGCATAAACAGGACAATATATGACCATCTATCATCTTGATCAGACCACGTGGTAACAAAAACAAGTACTATTCTGTGCTGAAAATGACACTAAAATTGACATTAAAATGCTCTTTTTTAAAAGATATACAATGTGGTATCAAAATCAGTAGTATTGTGCCTATTTAGGATTGAAATCAAGTCAAAAATTTTAGTATCGTGACAACACAAATCCAGTACCTGTTTTTAGTCCTCTCCCTTACCCCCTATCCCCCAAACCCCTTCACCCGTGCTCTAACACTCCTCCCCGGGGCCTTATTCAAACAAACATGATGGAAGCCGTGGCGTTGGCGTAGACGGTGCACGACTGTTAAGCTAACGGCTACAAAGCGTGTCTCTTCCCTTTGGCAACAGAGTGTACATAACTAAGCAGCTAGCCCAGAGGAAAAGCCCCTCCAGGAGAGCCCGCGAGGGGGAAGTTATTAAATAAGGATGAGCAGATAAAGATGTCAGGCTTATAATGCGTTTCATTTGGACTCTGATGGTATTTGTTCGGAGGGGAGGGAGACGGAGGCAGCGGAGAAGAGTTGACACAAGGGTTTTTGCTGTGTACCTGACAATGGAGTGATCCGTGGGGGCTGATACATGACAATGCAAGCTCGTATGAAGAAGCTACGGTGTAAATTGAAGACTTAAAAGTGTAATCTTGATTTTAAAGAAGCGGTATTACACTTACACTTATTGTTTTTGAAAATGCTATTCACCGAAAACAACGTATTAACACATGTCATTACACAGCGAGTCCCCCATCCCTTTGCTCCCTGTGCTAAGTTACTCCCTCTTCAGAGTGCTATCACATTACAATTGCCATGTATTTCACTAATGAAGCTACTGTACATTGTGTCAGGTTTGTAAAGTTGTAGTGTGAGTGTAAGTGTTTTGCATATTTAAGGAAAATTGTGGTGCGGGAGTGTGAATGATGTAGGTTTGGGGGCTGAGCATTGGACAATTGTTATAATCATAAGGAGGGTTCGAATAGGTTTCCGATCAGGGAGCAATGTTTCTGATCAGGGAGCAATGTCATAACATGGTAAAACTCTCCAAAAAGTTGATATAATACCCGATCCTTCAGTAGTTATAACCAGTAAATTACTGCTGTATAAACTTGATTTGAGAAGTTTTGACTAGTTAATTTTTATTTTTTTTGTCTTATGGCCCATCTGTCCATTTTCTTCCAGTTTATGCAGGAGCCAGGTCATGGAGAGAGCAGGGATGCAGACTTCCCCCATCTCTTCCTCTCAAGGCGTTGTTTTATGCTTATTTGCATTATTTAAAACAATTAGTTGAAGCTGACTCCGTGAACATGCTTTTCTTTTGCCGTATTAGAATAAAGTGTAATTGCACGTCCACTACTGTAGGTGGCAGTGGCGCTCCCATTGTCAGAGTGTGCACAGGCCCTACACCATAGAGCTAATACTATGCGGTGTACGCATGCAAACCCTACACTGTAGGTAGCGCGTACGCAGCGCGCACACAGCAAAGAGCAGGAGAGAGCGAACAGATCGTGACACAGGACAGTGAACAAGAGACACTTTTGCTAAAAAGACACTATAGAAAAAATTTTAACGGGGATGAAAAGAAAAGCGGAGATAGACGGAGGTAATGAGATGCACGAAAGTCACCCAAAAAGTCCAGCTAAATATTGAGCAGGAGCTGACAGTTGCACTATCAGGCTTCAAACCCCAGTTTGAAAAGCTGTGCCCTGCAAAATGTGGTCATTGCACCATTAATCCTGACTTCTTCATTTTGATAAAGAAAAAAACAAAAACAAAAAAAAAAACAGGACAAATTGTTTTATTTATTTTTGTCTTGTTAATGTTGCTGATCCATTAATTTATTATTATTTATCGATTTTATTCAATTTTAATGTATTATGTTGATATTTATTTAATTAGAATTTATTCATTTGATGTTTATTTAATTATTTATATTTTTATTTGATATTTATTAAAATTTTATTTTTTTCAGTATCAAATGGTTCAGTCAGTTGTGTATAGTTCAAATAAGGATTATATATATATATATATATATATATATATATATATATATATATATATATATATATATATATATATATATATATATGAATTTCAGGTTCAGACATTTGGTGCATGTGCTTGGCTGAGGAGCCAATGGGGCGACGCTACCATCTGTGGGATTATGACTGAACGCCTCTAAGTCAGAATCCCCCCTAAACGTGATGATACCGTAGCGCTGTGGATCTTTGAGTGGTCAAGGATAGCCGGCCCGCGGGGGTCGGTGAGCAGAGCCGTTCGTGACAAGGCTGGGGCGTGGCCAACACGGGTCGACCCTCTCCTATCCCGCACGTCATGTTTCTGGAGAACCTGGTGCTAAATCACTCGCAGACGACCTGATATAACAGTCGTAGTTCAAAAGTCGGTATAGGGCCTTTAAGACAATTATCAGTGAAATAAGAGAAGAAAGAGACAAGTCAGGAATATGTGATTTTAGTTCTTAAGTAAATATATTTGGTAAAACTCCAATTAAAATTTCAGAATTGAGAGTGTCTTGGATGATTGACTTTGAAACCTTTGTTGCCATTGACAACACCTGGATTATAGCATTATTAAATCGACAAAATTGTAATTCCGCAGTGTTATTTTTACTTTTCAAATTAGAATTTCCAAACAGCACCAACACAATGAAACACAAAAATGGAAAATTTACACCGATGTGAGTCAAAATTTGGAGTGCATCTGATTACAACATATTTTCTCTTAAAGGGTGCACTGTGTAACTTTTCTGCTGGATGATCTGCCACCTTCTTGTTTCCGTGGAGATGTTATTGCTTTGCCTGGAATGTTCCACAGTAAAGTATTAAAGGTATTTACTCTTCAGAAACAAGTGTCACCACCATGCAGATTTACAGGTCAGATCCATGGAGAGGCAACCTTGTTCAAGATGGTATTTTTCATCAATAAAAACAAATGTAATGTAGCTAGTCCATTACATAGGCCTAAACTTAAAGCAAAGATAAAAATGACAATATTCATAAGTTTAAAATGTTAATTAACTGGAGTAGGCTTGCAGTTTGTGGTCTGTAACCAAAGAAATGAGTAAAAGCTTTGGCAAAGTGACTGTAATTGAGTTATTTGAATTTATACTTACCTGTGTTGTCTGCCATCTTGAGTGTTCCGGCCAAAAGAGTCCCCGGGGAGCTAGAGCACTTAAAGAAGGTTCTGGAGCAGACAACCGTGCACTGAGGAGGATTTGTATCGAGTTCTTGTATCAGTTTTCTACTGTTAACACTGCTAAATTAACATAAAGCTCTATTTTTGTAACGAAATTGATTGAATAAATGTTAACACTGTTTTGCCAAGGCTAACTTTTAAAAATATAATTAGACTTACTGGTTTTTACCTGTACTGGAGTGTGGGGGTAAGCAATTAAGGGAGGTTCTCTATAAAAGGAGCCGACCGCAGTCTGCTCAGTGGAGGTGCTGTGTGTACAGGCTGTTACTGCCATGCTGGTTTTAATTTTGTCTCTGTTATTTTGGTAAATATTCTTCTTTGGTTGGTAATAAACGCACTTGAGTTTGCACTGGACAAGTTGTCTCCGCTCTGCTCCTCATTGAAACCTCTGAAGTTGCTATCCAGGCTTTTACAAGAAGTTTAACGCAGTATTCTGGAAAATTGTCAGCAAAGCAATGGAGACAACCACTAGAAAAGTTACATGGTGCACCTTTACATTTTGATACATACTCTAGAAGTACTGACTATTCCCTATTGCTCAGAGATAGCAAATAATCATGCAATCTCCAGCTGACTGCCCTTCTACCTGAGGCGTGTCTTTTACTTTTAAATTAGATGTTCTACTTGAGATTTCCTGGTTTGAATTTGCTGCAGTAAACCACAGCTCGACGCGGCCCATGAGTGAGTGCACAGACCAGGAGAGCTCCAGAAGGGTAAACACGTTCAGTCATTTCTATTAAATATTGATACAGTGCACTTTGCTTGGATTTCTCACGGCGACAAACCAACAGCGGCTTGTTTTTCCATCAAACACCAGCTCCCATTAGCAAACAGAATAACAAAGGAGTAATGTACTAAGACCGGTTTGGTCAACAGAGGCAAGCTGAGGCTCAGAAATATATGTCTAACCCGGCAACCCACTTTGTTATTTTAAAAAAGAGTTAATTTAGTGCTTTCTCCCTTAGAGTGTATTGTAAAAAGCAGCACTGTGACAAAATCAGGCCCCAGTATGCCATCTGCAGCCAATAATAAAGTATTTTATCTCTCATAAATCTGGAAGGAAAAGCTGAAAGCAGTGTAAAGATTAGTGCTGGGAGGAATACTGTGAAATTTAAAAAATGTTATGGAATATTGAATAGTTCCATAAAAATGCAGTTCGTAACATCCACTGTTACACTGTCCAGGCCATAGACTGTATAAAGAAGTGTCGCTTGTAGAAATTCCACAACAGACGTCAACATAACGTTCAGCTCCATCTTAATGAAGCTAATTGCGGCTAACGGGCTAGCTATGTCCATTTATATAGTCTATTGTCCAATCAGAGTACTGTACTCAGCATACAATACATGATAAAAACAGCTTTGTTTGTTGCATCATTAGTAAATTATTATTTTTTCACAAATTAAGGAATGATTACTCAAGTATATTGGTTAAAAGGTGCGCAATGTAACTTTCCTGTTAGATGGTCCTTTACCTACTTCTCGTCTCCACTGTGATGTTATTTCTTTGCCTGAAATGTTCCACATAAAGCAGGGGCGTCAAACTCATTTTCACCGAAGGCCACATCAGCAAAATGGCCACCATCAAGGGCCAAATGTAACTGTGCGGCAGTGTAAATGTCACTAAATGTCACTAAATGTAACTGAATATCATGTAAAATAAATGTAATTACTTTTTAACTTGTTAAATAACGGTTTCAGTGATAAACTGACATTTTTAAAAGTGTGTATCTGGTCGGGACACACCTGCTCACAGACCTTCAGCACTGCTTCAAATACAGCCTTTTAATTATTGGACAATGTGTTATTTTTCTTGCAGTCTAGCTTTTGCATACAGCTCCGTATTTGGTGTCAAAATGTCGACGTAGATTGTACCAACCCTGCCTCATAACACAAAAAACATACAGGTTTTTCTCCTCAAAGCACAAACTTGTATTCACCTTCACCTTTCTTCCTTCCAACTTCCTTCCATGCCGACAATTTTCCCTTCATGAACATTTTGCGATGATTATTTGCAAATATTTCTCAGTTCCACTTGCTGGGAAAATCTCACTAGTTTATTGTCAGCGCACATATTAAAGCAGTATTGACTCATTTTAAAATGACAGTCTTTAATTGCCTTTTAATTTCTCTTCTTGGAGGCCACATAAAATTATGTGATGGGCCACATTTGGCCCCCGGGCCTTGAGTTTGACACGTGACTTAAAGTAATTAAAACTTATGAATTTCCATGGAGACAAGCAGATGTCCCCGCCAGGTCGAGTTAAACCTTGACTCTGTGAATAGACCAGCACACTCACAGTAAGAAAGCACATTTTCAGTGTATTTTAGCGATGAAAAACATTGTAACTGCAAGATATATATGTGCACATACATCCCAGGCAAAGCAATTTGTTGTTTTCCACACGTGATCCTCATTCACACAGTGCTGTTCGACTGAACTTTCTTCCATTCTTTCTCCGCATGGTGACTATGACTGGACATTTAGCCGTGCCAGACTGCGCTGAGCTAATAAGATTATTCCTGTCTTCTGCTGCTTTGCCTTTGAGAAATATTTAGACAAGCTCAAGTCCAATTCACCTAATGCAAATAAAGACCGCTCTCTGCCTCCGCACTCCTCCCTCCAGTCCTGTCCTTTTACCAGCTTCACTTCATTTCCTTGCTTTCCTCTATCTTTTGATCTTATAAATTTTACAAGTTTAAGTCAGGATATTAGGCAGAATTTACTATCTTGTTGCTACTGAATAAGTCGTAAGGTTTTGGGGTGTTTTTTGAGTAGCTCTAGCATATTTAGTCTTGGTTATACCCATAGACTGTATATATAAATGGACATAGCCAATCTGCTGGCCGCCGTTTGAAATAAGAAGTGATCATGGGCGCACTTCTGGCTCCATTGTCTCCGATTCCAATTCACTTTACATTGAAAAACGGCCGCCCCTCTCTCTGTAACTGCTGCTGTCAGACTCATCAATTTAGTCTTAAAGTTTTCATATTAACTTGCTCTACATGATCCTGGTATTTTTATTTTGCCATTGTGTCCGTAAATAAAGATTTGGACATTAATAATAGAGCAGTCAGACGCCTTCTTTCCCTGAGGTCGCTCCCTCTACCGTTGGCTACAGGTTTGATTGACAGCATTGCTAAGCGCCCGCTCCTTGCCAAACCAGGAGAGAAGGGCCGTTACTTTCAACAGCCTCGCTCCAGTTTGGCTCTTTGGTTGCTATGATGCTCGCGGTCGGAATTTCAAATATGGAACTCAGCTCGAAATTCGCTCCTATAACTGCCAGACTCCATGAGCTTCATTTGACTGGAGCCAAACACTATGGGTCACACTCCCTTAGTCCACTTCTTTATACAGTCTACGGTTAAACTTTAATCTAAACAAGCTCCTCCATGATTTTGAAGTCCATACAACTTCAAACTTATTCTGATTCAGCTGGTGAATTTTCATGCTTTTTAGCTTGGATTAAAGGGACACGTGTGAAAAGAACTTTTATGACCTTTCAATCATCTTATAAAAGCTTTCCCTCACAGTCATACTTAGAGTTTTACTTTGATTCATGGGTGTTTGAGTAAGTCTGTATATTGTCCTGAATTTGAAGCTTGAGTGGTCAGAAAAATATGTTTTCACCTACCCACTATCTCCATTCACTACTCGATTATTCAAAAACATTGAGACTCTTAAACTTCAATTAAAATCTGCAGCTTATTACAAAGAGATCGCTCTATGAACACAAGTTTTGCAATTTTGAACAGTAAGACAATGGATCTGTTTCTATTATTAAGCTGTTCTAGATAAAATTTGCAGTTTACAATGAACAAAATGTTAAATTATGTTGTATGCAAGTTATAGTTTAATGCTAAATACACCTAAAAGCATGTCTTCTTTAAAACTGCTTCACCCACCAGTGCTTAAGCTGTCTTAAGTCTTTGCTGGCATTTTAATACGTAAACATAATCCAAAAACTTTGCAAGAACTCGCTGATTTTAAGACAGCTGGGGCAACATGGTGAATCAAAAGTCATGTTGATGTAGAGCGCCTAAGGAATGATTTGGGGAATTATTGAGGAATGCAGATTATACAATTGTACTTTTATTATAAACAAGAGGTTTTGGTCTGGGTTTATAGTATTTTTTAATTTTTATATATTTTTTATTTTAAAAATAATACATGTGGTTTTATTTTGACTGAGAAACTTTGAATTACCGGTACATCTGACACTCTCTGCTGGCGACAGTAAAGAAATGAAGCTTGTTGAAAAGATTGTTTAGCAACCTGTCTATTACGAACATGATGCTAATACATAGATGCTTTGTTAAAGAAGGGAATATTTTAGCATCCCAATGATTATGCAGCCACTGTATTGGCACATGGGAGCACTTCCTGCATACATAGTTTAAAGCATTTCTGTCTTGCAATGAGAAAATGTGGATTTAAACACCTTAAAATGTGTGACTGTTGCAAACAACTTTATACATGCCATGCTTAAAAGTTTATTCAATTTGATTATGCACAATATGTCACCTTTAAGACGCTATGGTGAAGAGAACTGGAAGTGCAAAGGCAATTAGGCACTAAAAACGAACAAATGTCTGTTGTTAACAGGTTTGCAGTCTGTCGAGCACACACTGGAACGTATGCCCCCACAGCAGACGGCACAAAAAAGGTGTAAATTAACACCAGGAGGTTTAATAACCAAAGTGTTTAAAGGTGCTGTTCCTGATCTTTACTGTGTAAGCATAAAAAAAACAACTAGTTCGTTAAACAGTCCAAAGACCTTCCTCCAGTATAGTAATTGTGCACCTGTTCTAGTAAATGAGAGTCATTCCACATACCTCATATGCTCTCCGCAGGGCTGCTCCGGTCCTTCGCCACTCCACTATCCTCTGACAAAATTACAGACCAAGTCTATTTTCTTCTCCTCCAGTGTCCAGCCAGATCAATCTACAGTTCAGAATGCTCCAAACAGGATAGAGAACGTGGACTACAAACTGATTTACAGAGTAAATATGCTATGTGTGAATTGTATTTTCAGCACATTACTTCTACACTACAATAGATGTTTTTAGCAGTTGTTTTAAACTTTCACTATATGTCACTGAAACACAAATTTATGAAATAAAAGTCCCCAAACAACAATGAACAATGACTTGGGCTTGTTCATGAAACAGTTAATTACCCCTCTGTCTAATTACCCTCATGGTGGAGTAAAAACCTGTGTAACTGATGTGACATGAGCTAAAGAGCGATTTCATGTAACACAGCAGTGACCTGCACTCCTGCTTTTGTATACAAAGTTATTTAAGTGGGGACTTTTATTTCATAAATTTGGGGTCTCTCTTGAGCTCCTCAGGGCTCGCAGCCCTGTGCAGCACAGCCAGGACAAGATGAAACGGCTCCAGTGAGCGAGGGTCTGCGGCCTCTGTCAGGGAGACGATTCTATGGTGTGGCGGAGCAACATTATGAGGAATCAGCCCGTAACACTCCTTCCCGCCTGCACCGCTGGTTTGACAGGGGACTTAGCAGCATTGTCAATCAAACCTGTTGTTAACACTAGCAGGGGCGACCTCACTGAAAAAAGGCACCTGATTTGTCTGTTATGAATGTTCATATGTTGATTTATGAACAAAATAGGATCATGTAGAGCGGATTAGCGCCCATGCTCACTTCCTGTTTGGAACGCAGTGGTTAGCAGGTTTGCTATGTCCATTTATTTTAAACAGACTATGACTTGCATAGATCAACTAAGCTGGTATAGAATATAACATTCACATCACTGTGATCACTGTAAGCTGCTTACCTAGCTTGTTTCTACTTCCTTTTTATCCTGCTCTGTCTTATTAAAAAACAAATGTAAACTTTTCCCACAGGGACTTAATTTCACTGTAGATAAACTGCTATTTTGCTGCACTGTAAATAATAAAAATAAAAACATATTTATCTAGGCTGGAATTAACCATCTGTATATTACAAAGTCTGATTCCTTTTGAATATTACCCCTTTTATATGCGTCACTTCTCCTCACAGAATTATCAAACTATGACACGCTTGCTGCTCCTCTCGTGGTGGTGTGAACATTTCTAAACAAAGGTTTTTAAAGACTTGACAAGCAATTTACAAAGCACCTCCCCTGCTACAACTCAATTTACAGGTTGTCAGAGAAAAATAGGGTTTAATTAAAAAAGAACAAACTCTCTCAACCTCATTAAGAGCTTGAGAGAGCCTGGGCACACCTACCCAGCCTCATTCTATGAAAAAGCACACAATTTATAGATTAGCCCTCAATGGCAAAAAATCAGGATTTTTTTGATGGATTTTTTTAGTTGCTATATCATATTGTATGCTGTAGATTATGCATCCAACCCTACAGTGTGGAGGTGGGGTTGTGCTACTACTGCTGCTACTACTACTACTACTACTTAGAAAAATACTAAGTATGTGAAAAAACAAGTAAATTTATCAGACATGTTATGTTTATGTACCAAAAAAAAAAACAAAAAACATACTGAAGAGTGAAGCAGTTTTAATATGTCAAACTGTATAAATGTATGTGTTGGTAGGTGAAGGTGAATGGACTTGAAAAACACAGAGAAGCACTTCTGAATTACCACTAGATGATGTAATGATTTTATTTTATTTTTTAAGCCCAGTACCAATTCTGATAAAGATACTTCAAAAGTGTGTAATGTTATGTTTCTGTTGGATGATCTGCCAAGTGCTTGTCTCTGGAGATATTTTAGCCAGAATGGTCCATAGTATGGCATTAAGAAGCTGACATCACCGAACCAAGTCACAGGTCAGATCTGTGGAGAGGCATTCTGGCCATAGACTGTATAACAGAAGTGGACTAAGGGAGTGTGACGTCACCATAGAGTTCAGCTCCAGTCAAATGAAGCTCATCGAGACTAGCAGTTATAGGGGCAGAGTTCAATATTTGGAATTCTGACCGCAAGTATCACAGCAACCGAAGAGCCAATCCGGGGCAAGGTTGTTGCAGGTGAAGCCTCATCCAGCCCGCACCACTGGTTTAGCATGGAGCAGGCGCTTAGTAACGCTGCTAATCAGGAAAGAAGGGAAAGAAGGTGCCTCAATGGTTTGTTATTAATGTTTATATCTTGATTTACGGACATAATACTGTAATAAAATGTCAGGATCATGTAGAGCGGGTCAATACGAACATACAACATTTACGACCAAAATGACGAGGCTCACTGCAGCAGTTGGAAAAAGGAGTAACAATCTTTCAATGCAAAGTGAATTGGGGCGGCTAGCAGGTTAGCTACATCCATTTATATATACAGTCTGTGGTCCCCGCTCACAGTGATGATTCTTGTTTTTTGGGACTTTTTAGCAATATAAACACCGTAATTTAATCAATGCAAGATATAAGTTTAATGCCATACTCCAGACAAAACAATGAAGTTACATAGTGCACCTTTATTTATTTTTTATTTTATAGTATTTTTCATTTGACAATAATAATATTAAATAAGTATAACATTTGAAATAAAATGCATTGGTTCACTTGAGGTTCCAGTTTTTAATCTATTCACCGTTTAAATAACACAAGAATAATATCGACCAACCTTGAACTCTTTCTACAAAAAACTTGAGCTGAACTTTTAGCGTGTTGCGTGCTACCAGAGTGACCTGCCAATATTCCTCTTCCTCAGACACCTCCCCCACGGTGCACTTCCCCCGCGGCACTTCATTTAGCATGTGCTCAGCCTGTTAGCATAGCGCGGCGGGAACATCACACGCCTAATAATTCCCTTTTCGTGCACAGTGGCTGGAGCGCTCGTATCGATTATTGGGTGTTTTGAAAGCTCCCCCATGTACAAGTCAATGCTCTCACCTCAGCGGGGGTGTGGGCCAGTCAATGGACCGCCCAAATCTCTCGCAAATTAGGTTCAGACTACAAAACTACAAAACCAGTACAATATGCAGCAGATACAAACATCTTATAATCTCTAAAAGAAAATATTTAAACAATTATAGAGGGTATTACACTTCTAGATGGTATTAGCTGCAACACATAACATATTTAGATCACCATGTTACCTTTTATTGTTTTCAAAATGGTATGGTACACAAATAATAACGCTATCACATGACAATCGGCGCACATTTTGTCAGTGAAGCTGCACATAACATCAGGTTTGTGAAGTTGTAGTGTATCGTTTTGTATCCTACGTTTTATAAATATGGAAAATTGGTGTGCGGGAGCATGTGTGACGTAGGCTTGTGGGCTAAGTTTTGGATAAGATATTACAGATAACCGTAATGAAGGTTTGAACGGGGCCCGGAAGAGATCGCAAGATTACTCAAACATGCATGGATGACAGAAAACCACTTCAACTTTAACATGAAAGAATATGTAGAAAGCTCAAAAAGGTCGATTTGGCACAACACACCCTCTTTAGTGAAAACAGTTCAAATATAATTCTGAAAATAATAATCTATTTTGTTCTGTTGGGGTGAGAATTATATTAAATTACAAGGTTTTCATCCCTATTACTACAAAGGAAAACAAACAAAGAAGCTTTTGCCAGAATCAGCTTTGTCAAATTGTTACCCAGCTCAGACTTATCATGCATTATTTTGGACTTTAATGGCTTTTAATCATGCTTTTGGTCATTTTAGCATTTGTGTTTTAGAATTTACATACTTTAAAAGGAAAGATATTTTGCCAAATCTACTATAGGAGCTTTTAACTGCATTCCTTCACCATTGTCTTACTTAGAGTTGATTTTAAACAATTTGTGCACGTTTGAGAAACCCAGCATTGCCCTGCGTTTGGGGCTTCAGTTCATTCACAATTATTCAGTTGACTTCCTTTATTGCCCTGATTACAGCCAATCACATTGTCCCTCATACCCCCAGACCCAGCCCCTACTCTCTCCTCACGCTCTTCTTTAGTCCTCCAGGTACTGCCCCGTTGAACACCTCAGTTTGAAATGTGGTTGTGGGCTGAGTTTAAAGAAAGACAACTTCTTAAAGCCCATTTAGCATATTTCCCCTTTAATGTGGACCATTTGTAATGTTAGCTAACCTTAATGGGGCTTATCTTTAATCACACATCTGGTGAAGTGCCCCTAGGCCCAGTCTCAGCCAGTACTAGCCAGTCCCAGCCTCTACATCACACTGTGGGGTGCCTGTCCGCTGTACCATGCGACCACTCCTCTGATTTATACCACAATGCCAGCACGTCTGACAGTCGTTTTCTGCAGGTAATTGAAAAGAAAATGAAATTAGGTCAACAGTGCTATTCTGGACCAAGCCGGGAGCATTAAAAAGCATAATTTAGCCATAGAAAAATGTGTTTACGTGCCCATTTTAACGCTATACGCAGAGGTAACCTACAAACAGAAACATCACAATTAATTACGTGTCTGTATAATTACAATATTTTTGCATTTTAAGGCGCTGTACCAGAAAACGTGAAAAACAATGGTCCAAAGTTATTCCTCACTTACCTTATGCATTCTGAGCATCTTAATTACTCACTCACTTATTGGGCAACAATGTTTTCTAAAAGATGCAGACCGTACACGGTGGACTTATTTTGACCTCAAGAGTTGCTTATATAATACTTTTGGGAGAAAAAAATCGGTTACGCCATCTTTCTGTACAGATAATTGAAAAGAAAATCAAATTAGGTCAACAGCACTATTCTGGACAAGGCCGGTACATTTACAAAAAAAACATGATTTAGCCAAAGAAGAAAGCTTTTATGTGGCAATTTTAACACTATACGAAGAGGTAATTGTCGTAATATTTCTTTCGGGCAGATTTGATATTGTAGGATGCGTACAATAACAGCGATAACCTCTTGTGCAAGTTGTCGAGGCGTATAAAAGGAGATAAGGGCTTATCTGTGGAGCTGAAGCTGCAGTGGAGGGTGTAGGGTACGTGTGTGTAGGGAAAAGAAGGCAGCAGAAATTCTATGTATTTGATTATGATCTGATTTCTGGACCTTTAAGATTACATAAATGACATGTAAACTGCAAAATCAGATTTGAGTAATCAGAGGGACTGTTGTGGAAAAATACTCCTTTTGTAGACACTGACGATTGTTGAAGCAAAGCTCAAATGGGTCCAACAGAACAACCAGCGACATCTCCCCAAACGACACAAAATGATGAGTTTATATACTCTGAGATGATCAGAGGAGATGCATTTCAAAGTGAGAAGGTTACAACTTCTACTGAGGTGTGGCCAAACGAGCCAAATGCCAACTGTTAGGTCTGATTGTGTCAATATGTAAATACATTTGGAATATTTAAACACATTTAGCAAGAATTTGATTGACCTAAAATTGTCTTTAACTACCAAACCAAATGAGTTTTAGTTACCAGACTGTCACGCAGGTAGTAACTAGACTCACGTGCAACACAAAGAACACAGCCAAACTCCTTGTCCCGGTGAATACATAAGGTTTATTGGAAATACAGACCCTACGTGTCTTCTAGATAAATGTAAAGAACAAAAGAAATGAACAAACAACAATCCAGCAACCTAAACTGAACACAGGGAGAACATAAAGGCTACACCCCTGATTAGCAATGAACTTCAGGTGCGGGGAAAACAGGGAGGCAACAAAACAAAGGACTGGAACAGGCTGGGAAACGGAGCTGGACTGGGAATAAACAAAACAGGCAGAACTGTGACACAGAACAAGTGACGCAATATTTGGATTTCCTTTACAGAGACCAGGATCAGGAAGAAATGAGATGATTCGGCTTTTTACATGTAATTTAAATAATCCCTTAACTCCAAATTTGATCATGATCAGATTTTAAGTGCACACGTAACCACAGACGCTGATGCCCTTTACATTATGTGTGGTAAAAACTGCTAAATAAGAAAGAAATGGAGACTGTAAAAGACAAAAAAATCCACAAATTTAAACTGCATTTTCTCAGGTAGTAACTCAAACAGAAGCTACAGACAGGGTCACTTTTTCATCCAATCAGGCACATTGTTATGAATCATGGGAAACCAACTGTCAGTCACTATCCCAGGCACTTGATTCTCTGTCATGATGTATTTTCAAAAGTGTCAAAATAGTAGGTACAGATGAGAGAACTATAGTAATGTGACGTTCGTGAAAAAGTTTGCTCTTTTGAACGGTTCCTTAATGTGAATGGTTGAAACCGGATCTCATTTTTTAAAAGAGACTAATCTTTTTTTTTCCCAATTTGTATGGATTTTTAAATTGGTTAACACTGAACTGACACAAGAATGAGTGAGTGCTTTGTGCACAAAAACAGATTTGGCAGCAGTTTTTAAATTATTATTATTGTAGTGTGAAGACTTTTATTATTTCAATTGGTAAACACACTCTCACTTTGAACCATAAAAACATCTTAGCCTTGGTCATTTCTTTCTATTATTAGTTTGTAGATTAAATGAGTTCTCACTTTGGCTTCTGTCATGTAAGAAAAAAATTGTTAAAGAGGCAGTTTTTTTGAACAGCTCTTTGAAGAGAATGGATCTGAAAGATTCAAATCCCACAAAGGAGCTGAAAGTCCCATCACTAGAGAACTGTAAGGAAACAACTGCATGGCATGCTCCCAGACAGTTGTTGTTTCTGTGTCATGCTGTAATGTCACAGTACCAGAAAGGACTAAGTAGGCGGGGCTAAAAGTTCAAACAAAAACAGGCTCCTGGCTCATGGTTTGAAGGTACAGGCGCTTTACATTGTTTTATCGACTGGGAGAAACACATTTTTTCTCTTGTCATATTGGGTGTGTAGTATGGTCATCTGCAGTGAGTGGATTTGTTATTTAATTTTAGCACAATGACGCAAACCTTAGAAAAGGAGCGTCAAACTCATTTTCACCGAGGGCCACATCAACAAAATGGCTGCTCTCAAAGGGCCAGATGTAACTATAAGACAGTATAAATATAACTAAATGTGACCAAATGTAATGTAAAATAAATGCAACTACTTTTTAATCTTCATAATTAACCATTTCTATATTTATTACTTATTCAAGTTACAAATATTGCATATGGATTTGCATAGATATGAAAACATGGCTGTGTAACTGTGTATTTCCTAATAAACTGATATTTTAAGACAGTCATACCTTTTAATTTACCTTGTCGTGGGCCACATAAAATAACATGGCGGGCAACATTTGGTCCATGGGCCTTGAGTTTGACACAAGTGCCTTAGAGTAATCAGCCTCACCGTGTTGACTGTCTCAACTGTAAAACAACTGTCTTTGAGGGTTTTTTTTTTTTTTTTTAACCATTGCATTATGTAAGTTTTCTGGTGAAGGGTTGTCCTGCCTGTGTCCAGAGTTTTTTCCTGAAATGTTACTTTGTATACCATTAGACTTATCTATGCCCACAGAGACAAGCCATGCCACAAAATCAATTTACAGGTCAGATCTATGGAGATACGTCCTTAAAATAACAAAACACAGACTGACACACTGATGATGCCTGGTAATATATTCCTTATACAAATAATAATGTCTGGCCAACTTCGTAAACATGAACAGTGTGACTACAAACAATACTGAACAAAACATGAACCTTTTCTCCGTCAAAGCCTTTTTCCGTGAGCCTTTTTTCCCATTGAATCTAAATGCCACCCGTAACGTGCATGAGGTAAATGAAAGAACCTGAAATTATTCACTCCAGCCATCTTTAATGATGCACAGTGCAATTAACAGATAAGAAAATTAATTAATTGGGATTTGGCGCGACACCTTTGCTGCTTTTGAAGGCACTTGTTTACTTGAATATTGTGTTTTTCAGTGGCCTGGGGGGGGTCTGCCTGGTCGGATTGTGGGGGAGAGATAGTTGCCATGACTCAATCTCTTCCACTTGAGTTATGTTCTTGTTCTGTTCAAAGCATGGAGAGTAATGATCTGTTTTTCCTACACAATGTATATGTACGTTTTTGAGGCTAAATTGATTACAGCGTGGAAAAAACAGGATGCAGTGCTCTGAATGAAAGGCAAATTTTCAGTGGTTGAGTTCTATAGGTATCAGTTATGAAGTGATATGAAATATGAAAAAACATAAAACATGTGTAAAATGGTAATCCTCCAGCTGGCTATGTTAATTCTTTATTATTATTATTATTATTATTATTATTGATATTATTATTATTATTATTGATATTGATATTATTATTATTATTTTATTTATTTATGTATTATTATTATTTTTTTCACAATCAACTGCCCAGAATAACAAGTCTGACAAGTTGGAAAAACGTAGATCTCTACCCAAACAACCCTACCCACAGACCTCCACCACAACCATCACATGACTTATCTCCATCCACAGGTACCAAAAAGTGGCCACGCCAAAAGACCGCCAAAGTACACTGTTTTCTGGCCGCTGTGTCCAATGCACGTTCACAAAAGTTAACATTGTTTACACTCAAGACAAGCCCAAACCCTTTTCCTAACCTCAGCCATTATAGATTTGTGCCTTATCTTAACCAAACACAGAGTCTACGGCTCTACATTCACGGACAAACTACATGTAATAGCATATGCATATTTAGGCCTGTGTTGACAGTTAAATATCTGTTAATTAATCTACACAATCAGAGTAGAGCAGACACAGACAACACAAAGCTAGTTCATTTCAGACTAGAAATGAAATCTATTGTGATTAAATGTCTTTGAAATGCTTCGCTTTAATCTATTTGAAATGAGCTTTATCACCTTCAGTGACCTTGAACAGACAATGAACTGAGGCAACAATTGATAGAAAGTATAATTAAGTCATTATTAAAGTAAACTAATGAAAAATGTTGACAGACATGTGGGTGGAGGTGCTTCCTGGTAGAGGTCTGCGGGGTAGGGCTCACTGGGTGGAGGTCTCTAGCAAAAAACAACAAAACAAAAGTCAAAAACTGTTCTAAACCTATGCACATGCCCAAAATTCACGCAATCGTGTGAATACACAAGAGCTGGGAATAAGTTGGGTTGATTGAAATACCTACTTCTTCTTAACAGTTTGAAAATTAAACGAAGCAATGTGGAAAAACACCAGGACAAGTGCAATGACAAGTGCAATGACCCATGATCCATGTCCAGATGTTGAACCTGGATCTTCTGTCACAAAGGCCAATTTAAAATAAGACCTTCTTACTGTGTGGTGAGTGTTAACCATCAAGCAATCTACAATATATGGGCTTGTAGATGCAGCTTTATTTTACCATTGGGCAGTACGTCTTAGGAGAGTGAGTCCTGGCCTGGTTTTCAGCGGTCAAGAATTATTCCTCACTTTCCTAAAACATTCATAGCACGCCCAAGTTTCTAAGCATGTTTCACAACTTTCACAAGCCAGAGCAGTTTTATCATTACAGTAACGCTAGCCTTCTAGAGACAAAGCTACCCGGTTTGCAGAGGATGAAAATGTTTTATAATTAGATTGTATAAGCAGCTGTGTACTGTCTGCATCTATATATACTTTGGCAAATCAGATTTTACTTTTATAAATGAAAAAAATTGGATGCAGCCTTTTTAACACTGGTTCTGACACAAAGTTATTGGAATACAGTGCATATTTGCTCCACTCTACCCAATAAAAAGCACATTTTAAGTTATTATTCTGCATTCTGCATATATTAAAAATAGCATAAGTGATAAGCTCTGTAACATCAGAACTCATTTTTATCTAGTTTGCATGTTTTTGTGTCAGGCACTTTATAAACCATTGCGCTCAAACATGGCCCATCTTCCATTGATGGACACACCTGCTCCTCACTTATTGTATATTATAGCAACAGGGCATAAACGGATATCGACGGTACTCGGAACATTACCTCTGCGATGCAAAGCGGCGTTATTATACTGTCTGGCTCTGGATTGAAAGAAGAAATGAAAATACGCACAATTATTGCTTCACACGTATAGGATGGATATATCAGATGTTCCCCTAACAGCTGGGTCGCGCTCTTTTCGTGGTACGTTGAATATATTCATGAAGTGTCTGCTACATGCTAATCTCCCCCGTGCTACGCCTCGTGGATAGCCTTTGAGCAGTGGTGATTGTGATGGTTTTGGACACTTGGCTCTAAAAGGGGAAGTCACATTGTAGGCAACTGTGGCTTCCCGCTGGGACCAGAAAGCAGGTAAAGAGCCCAGCGGGTAAATAGAGTCATCGTATTGAGTACTTCCACCAAATGTATTCCAATGGCTGTCTCGCTGACGGTGTGTGAGGGTGGTGGTAAAGTGGTTGAAATAATAAAGCATTCGCGGGCCCTCGCTGGCAAATATGCAAAGTAGAAGTATTAAGTATCACACAGTTTCAATAATCTCCTTTGTGTCTGGGACTCAAAGCTAATACTAACCTTAGTTAACATAGCCTGTATATATAAACGGACATAGCTAGCCTGGTTCCAATTCACTTTCTATTGAAAAATCACCCCCCCTTTCTGTAATTACTGCTGTCCGGCTCGTTGTTCTGATTTTAAAATGTTCCTATTAACCTGCTCTACATGTTCCTCGTGTTTATTTAACAAAAAATATGAACATTAAGAACAGACCAATGAGTCGCCTTCTTTCCCCGAGGTTGCTCTCGCTAGCGCTAGCAACGATTTGATTGGCAGCCTCATTGGTAGGCAGATTAGCTGCTATAACTGCTAGCCACGATTATCTTAATTTGGCTGCAACCGACCGCTATGGGTGATATCACACTCTCTCAGTCCACTTCTATTATACAGTCTGGTTAAAACTTAAAAGGAGACTATAAAAAATGCAGATAATGACAAGGTAATTGCTTCTGTACGTAGATTAGTTCAGATTGTGGTGCAATTTTAACATTAATAATTAAATTTAATTGCTTCGAGACTTGCTTGCGGAAACACCAGAAGTAGAAGTATTCTCAGGCGCAGTAAAGGTAGGTAAAGTTTAACATATTGTCAGTCATTTACCCATTCGTAACTCGCTGTCCGCCATTCGATCTATAAATATTGATTCATTTTAGCACAAGTCGGAGAAATCCCTTCAGAAATTTATAGAACTAGAGCAAAAACTGAATCCAGGACGTTTGAGTCAACCGGAACAAGGAGAGTGGTATCATGTGTTGTAGAATACACTGAAGTAGCCCCACAGTCGGAAGAAGAGGCATAAGGCTGGATTTACCATCAGTATGAAACCCAGGACCCAAAACCCTCAAGATATTGTGAAAGTGTTGTCCATTCGAGTCTAATCCAATTTAGTTTGACTATGTTTCCGTTGTTGGGAGCATTATACCCCTCATGACATAGGCAAAGAGCAACTGATTAAAGAGAGGGTATTACACTTCCATAGGGTAGTAATTGCTAACGTTTAAGATATTTAGATCACTATGTTACCTTTTATCATTTAAAAAGAAAGTCTAAGTACTAAGTCACACCACTTTCAACTGCTATCACATTACACATAACATCTGCAGCTTTTTACCATCTCACACTCTGAGGACTTCAGGGACTGGCCTTCTGCTGGTGCCCAGAGTCAGGACTAAACATGGGGAATCAGTGTTTCAGTTTTATGCAGCTAAAACCTGGAAAAATTTTCCTGAAGATGTGAGACAGACCTTTACTTTGACAATGTTCAAATCCAGGCTCAAAACGGTTCTGTTCATCTGTGCATACGACTGAAAGGGTTTTATTCTACACCCTTCTCTTTTAATGTTAATTCTATGATGATCATTTATGTTTTGATTTGTTGCATTGTGATTTTAACATCTTTCTTATTCTGTAAAACACGTTGAATTACTTTGCGTACGAATTGTGCTTTACAAATAAACTTGCCTTGCCATATTACAACCAGTGTGCATTCCACTAAAGAAACTACTGCACGTCGCATCAGGTCTATGAAGTTGTATTGTATTATTTTGTAACTTACTTTTGTATATTTATGGGTAATTGTTGTGCAGGAGCATGTGCGATGTAAGCTTATGGGCTAAGCTTTGGACAGAATCGACTGTTCGAACGGGAGCGATTGCAAGATTACTCACACATGCATGGATAACATCTAAGACCTCTTCAGGCATGTTGTGGATGAGGGAATAGTATAATGTGGTAGAAAACTCCAAATTGTTGATTTTGCATAATACCTGCTCTTAAAATTGGTAGGATTGCGTCCAGGGGAAGTATGTAATTGAGACAAAACCTTATTCTTTACAAGGATATACCAATTATAACATATGCGCTCAACAAAGTAAATTTACCACAACAAAAACCCTTTAATGTCATCCGTTTTCTCTCTCCCGATCCTTCCCTAATTCACCCTCTTGGAGCAATTCCCGTATCGACTTTGAGAAGAGCTGGCTCTAATGACCGTGGACACATTCCTCTAAAAGGGGAAGTCACAAAGAAGACAGCTGTGGACTCCTGCTGAGACCAAGGCGCAGGTAAAGAGCCAGCGGATAAGTAGAGTAATCGCATTTGTTACTTCCATCAAATGTATTCCAATGGGCCCCTGCTCCCTCTGTCTCCAAATGACGCTAAAATGTTTGGGCAGTAGAGGGACACAAGCGGGAGAAACCTTGCCCAGAGGAAGTCTAGAGCTATCCCGCAGACCGCTTTGACACTTTGCGCCGGAATGCATTTAGCAGGGGCCCTTTGAGCAGTGAGGGAATGCAAATGAGACCGCGCAGGTTCAATGGAGAAATGAGTTCAATATTAGCTGGTAGGTATGGGATAGTATCATGATCGGAAGACATGATAACCTTAAGACATAGAGAGGCACCTTATTGCTTTGGAAATGAAGGTAAGGACTACCATATTTTCCGCACTATAAGGCGCACCTAAAAGCCTTAAATTTTCTCAAAAACCCACAGTGCGCCTTATAATCTGATGCGCCTTATATATGGATCAATATTGGTCAATTATGACACCCGTAGCCAGGAGGCGTCACCGAAGTAATAGTGGTAATAACCCTTTAAGGACTGAGCACACTATGGGCCAGTATAGCTCACCTAGACCTAGACTTTTATTCTTTTTTGCCATAAAAATCATGTTAAACGAAGTATCTGAATTTACTGCATTTTTTCACACAACTACTTCTATTTTACACATCCATCCATATGTTTTCTTTTACGCATCGAATAAATGACTTGGAAAATCCCCGCAGCCCCGCGCTCTCATTCGTCACCTTCAAGGGACAACAGAGGCAGATTACTGTAATGATGGTAAAATATTTAGATAGCCCCATCTCTCCGCTTTGAGACGCTGTTTGAATTTACATGAGAGTCCGCAACCCGCTGTATCTGCGACGATAGGATCCGACGCTATAGGGATAACGGGGAGACGGGGAGACAGCGCGACATACGCCACAATCTGCCAATGGATTGCGGATGCCTGGGCTGATATATCAGTCTCAACTGTGGTCCGAGCTTTCACGAAGGCAGGAATTGTCACTGAACTGTTAAGACAACAGCAGTGACACGGATAATGGCAATTTTGACTAGACGGAATCGGGCCCTTTAATGAGCTCGCCCAACTGTTCAACTCAGACACTGAAGAGGAAGAATTCAACAGATTTGTGAATGAGGAATTAATGAAAAAGTGAGGCTTTACGTGTTTCTTTCACGTGTTTACAACTAAACAAGGCTGGGAGATATTGTGAATATGGACATTAACGTTTGAACAACGTTGAGTTATTGTTATTGCGTTGCACTATTTCGAGAGTTACTATACTGTGAATGCATTAACTTATTTTGTGAGTGAACAAAGTTTTCAGAATGTTTTTTTTTTTTTTTTCTATTAAAGTTTGACTGACTGACTTATCTGACTGTTTTGTTGACGTTCCCTTTAGCGCAGCTCCATCTCGTGGATGCATAACACAACCCCAGCTACTACAGTAGTTTCTATTCTATGTGCCTTATAATGCAGTGCGTCCTATATGTGAAATTTGTTTTAAAATAGGCCATTCATTGAAGGTGCGCCTTATATTCCGATGCGCCTTATAGTGCGGAAAATACGGTAGTTTGGGTTTGAATAATGGTTTGGGTATAATGAAACTGCGGAGATTAATATGCATGTTAAAGGTGTACTATGTGTAGCAGTATGGGGCGCACTCCCAACTATAAAAATACCTTACACCAGGTATGTCCAAACTGTGGCCAGTGGACCAAATGCGGCCCTCAGACCAATTTTTCTAGGCCGTCAAACTTCCAGGTGAATTGGGGTGTATTACCTTAAACATTACTTTTTACTGTACATTTCTGAAAATTTACTTTAACAAGCCCATATCAAATATTTAATGTGTCCCACTGAGGATGTAAGCATGAATAAAGGTCTAGTGGTTCAGTCTAACTTGTAATAATAATGCAGATTTGACGTATTCACTGTATTGGCGATCAGTCTATGGCCCTCAATTGGCCCTCAGCTTTCTCTATGTTTTTATATGTGGCCCTTAGTGAGAAAAGTTTGTACACCCTTGCCTTAGAGTATGCGATCTTTCTCTGCTCTCTCCTACTTCCACCTTACGTAAGCTGGACTGTGCTCAGGTTGCGTTAAGTTGCGTGTAGACCTCTTTAATTCAATTCAATTCATTTTATTTTTGTAACGCCCAAAATCACAACAACAGTGTTCTCGAATGGCGTTCATGTTTTGGTTGATGGGGGAAACTGGAGTACCCAGAGGAAACCCATCCAGACATGGGGAGAAACATGAAAAACTCCACACAGAAAGGCCTGGGCGACCCGGGGATCGAACCAAACATTCTTGCTGTGAGGCATGAGTGTTCCCACTCAGCCACCGTGCTGCCAACACAACAAAAACAAACAGGAAAATCAAACAAAACAAGAAAAATCGGGCCAGGCGAGGAGGAGGGAGGCAGGTGGAGGAGGGCCAGGCGGGGAGGAGGAGAGGGTCCAGTTGTCATCGGGGCATCTGAAAGAGTTACACTCCACAGGGGGAGTGGGACAGGGGACAACATGTGAATAGCATTGCTGATGAGAAAATAGGAGGAAGCAGAGGATAGTGCTCAGTTTGCCATACTTCCCCCAGCTAGTTATCTCCTACTGCAGCCTATCTTATCCCGGGTTTTAATGTCACTCCCTAACTCCCTCACTAAGTAACCTGGTCATAAGCTATACCGAAGAAGGTTTTAAGCCTGGTCTTAAATACAGAGACTGTGGGGGCCTGTTTAACATCAGCAGGGAGTTGATTCCATAGCACAGGAGCTTGGTAACTGAATGCCCTCCCTCCCACTGTACTTTTGGACACTCTAGGAACCACTAATAGTCCTGCATTCTGAGAGCGGAGTGCTCTGTTTGGCTGGTACAGGACAATGGCATCTTGCAGATAGGATGGGGCCATACCGTTTAGGGTTTTGTATGTCAGGAGGAGGACTTTGAATTTGATTCTAAGCTCGACAGGAAGCCAGTGCAGATATTGTAGTACAGGACTGATGTGGTCTCTTCTTTTAGTTCCTGTTAGGACTCTGGCCGCTGCATTTTGGACCAACTGGAGGCTCCTTATAGTACTTTTGGGGCAGGCGGCGAGCAGAGAATTACAGTAATCAAGTCTGGAAGTAACAAATGCATGATGAGTTTTTCAGCATTGTTTTTAGGTAAAATATTTCTAATTTTAGTTATATTTCGCAGGTGAAAGTATGCAGTTTTACAAGCTAGGTTTATATGGGCTGTGAATGAGAGATTTTGATCCAATAGGACTCCAAGATTTTTTACAGTAGGGCTAGAAGCTATACTCACATTGTCGAGTGAGATTATCTGGTCCGAGAATCTCTTTGACCTTTGGGACCAACGACAATGACCTCTGTTTTTTCAGGATTTAAGAGCAGGTAATTCAAGGTCATCCAGGTTTTGTCCTTCACACAGGCACTGAGTTTATCTATTTGATCAGTCTGATTTGGTTTCATTGATAAGTACAGCTGAGTGTCATCAGCATAGCAGTGAAAATTAATGCCATGTTTTCTGATAATGTTACCCAATGGCGACATATACAGAGTAAATAGGATTGGACCAAGCACAGATCCTTGTGGAACGCCACAGGCTACTTTAGAACAGGGAGAGGTGCTCTGGTTT
>NC_047145.1:10714749-10744632 GCF_009829125.3 Periophthalmus magnuspinnatus | reverse complement strand
AATCAGATGAATCCCATCAGTTCTATAGGGTACTTATTGTCTAGTACAATGTGTAGCTTTGTTCTTGTACATTTGCAAAGCACATGTATTTGAATCATGTCAAGTCACAATAGACATATTTATAAATGTGCCATGTCAGATGATCTGTTTCTGTTCTGGGTAAAACAGTGAGCACAGAGAAAGTTCCTGTGGAGATATGTTGGTTGGCTGTAATAGTAATAACAAAAACTTAGCTTTCAAATTAAACATACAGATACATTCCAAAAACATCAAATATATGAAGAAAGATGAAAGTTTAAGACCTCTTAATACGTTTTATATTTTAGAATCCGATTCCTCACTGTAGCCCTTTACTTTGCTGACAGTGCTGCAAACACACTTCATGATGAAGTCTCCTGAAATGGTTTTCACTTCACAGCTGTTCATTAGTGGAATGCCAAAATGTGCAAAACAAAGGGTGTAAGCTATTTTGAAGAATCTAAAATATAAAACATGTTTTTAGTTTTTTCACTCTTTTTTTGTTTACTGATTTATATAAATGTTCATTCATAGTTTTGATGCCTTCAGTGAGATTCTACAAAGTGAATAGTCATGAAAATAAAGAAAAATCATTCAATGAAAAAGTGTACCCAACTTTTGACTGGTCATGTATGTTTAATGCCACACTATGAAAAATCCCAGGTGAAGCAATAACATCTCCGTGACGTGAAGACACACAAATTCTGGACCCTTCACCAGAAAAGTTACATAGTGTAGATTGGACATTGATTTATTTGAGATGTTTTTGCATCAAGCTTGCATTGCCACAAACCCGACCTCCTCCTTGTTTCCATGGAAATGTTGTTCCTTTGGCTATAATATTCCACAGCATAGCATAAAACATATCTATCACCAAAGTATAGTTTTAACTTTCTATTTCCATGGAATCATGCCGGTGACATGCCACCTCCACAAAGCTATAATGTCATGGAAATAAACTGACTCAAAATTGAGGCAAAAGTAGTTTTACATGCATCTCTCCTTCAAAAGACAGGGACTAACATATTCTAATTTAGGTGGACAGAGTTGTCTTGTCAAAGTCTCATTATTATTATTTTTCCTTATCTCAAACGCTGATGCTGCTCTTTGAATGTTGACACAGACGCATTCATGCTCCTTCATGGCCACAAATAAAATAAAACCATTTCCCCTGCTTTCCATCATATGTTTGAGTTTCTTTTAACACAGAAATAACTAACAGCGCCCCCTGCAGTGAAATCAGTGCACAGACGCACTGGAGCTTTGACACAGAGTTTTCAAATAGCAGAGTCAATATTTCTGGAGCACTTAAAGCAATAACACAAAATTTGACAAAAGCCCAAATTGTTCATATAATCACAAAAGTTATTCCTGGAGTTGGGTTTAAAACAAGGACCAAACCTTTCTAAATTACACAATATTATAATTATATTTTTATCTTGTTGAAATTTCACCAAACCAAGTCATAATTACAAAAACATGAAAATCTATCTTATGCACTTAAAGTATCAGTTTCTGCTCTGACCCCTGCACCACTTTGGCTTCATTCATTCATACATAATCTTAACATACGCAACCTTTCTTTCTGTACTACATTATGGACATATAAAAACATGCATTCAGCCTCTACTTTGAAACCTTTAGATACACTCTTTCACTCAGCGCTTGGTTTCATAACAGGTGATTCATTAAAACCCATCACTGTACACTCTATGAAAAAGTAGGGTGGCCATTGCTATCTGTAGTAAGGTGGACTTTGTGGAGCAACCAGCAGGTGGCAGTGGAGCAAAAACTATAAAGGTTTCCCAGCAGTCTTTGGTCTTCCTCTGTCATGCTTACTTCCACCTGCTGTGTTGTCTGCCCTGTCCTCCATGATGCTAGGTAATACAGTTGATTTAAGAAATTAAATTCCAACATTTAGGAAAATTTGTATAAGTTATTTTTGGCAGATTTAGTCCAGGGGTGTAGCTGAGGGTCCAGCCTCAGCCTCCATCAATGAGTGAACCTGTGTGCTTATGCTTTAGCTTATTTTTCTGGGTTAAGCCCGGTAGCATTGCTGGTTTATTTTTATCTTATTATAATTTAGGTATATTTACTTTTATCATCCACTTGTAATCATATTTGTCAGAAGTCAAGAACACTGTATAAAATGTATTTATAAGGGACTGCTTTATAGACTGCCTGAATCTCACTTGATATGGGAACTTTTAATACAAGACCTCATGATTGTCTACATCTAA
Organism: Periophthalmus magnuspinnatus; assembly: GCF_009829125.3. Lineage (NCBI taxonomy): Eukaryota > Metazoa > Chordata > Actinopteri > Gobiiformes > Gobiidae > Periophthalmus > Periophthalmus magnuspinnatus. The sequence continues at coordinate 10,742,374 of NC_047145.1, read as the reverse complement.
AAACTAGCTGCACAGGAACTGAAAGCTTTTGGTCATTTTGCTTCCTAAAAATGGAAAACATTTCAAGGACCTGCAAAACTGAATACATTGGTTCCACTAATGCACTTTAATAATCTGGTGATAATCATTTATACTCACACCTGCACATGTAATGTTTTAAATTGATTTATGTATCTATTAGATTTATTTGTTTTATTTGTATTGTTCCTTATTTTAACAGGGCCCTCATGAGTCTGGTTCTCTCATTGGGCTCTCCCTGTATAAAGATGAAGCTGTATATAGTCAATATGAAGCTTTTGTCACTTGTGGACTTTCTACTAACAGTAGGAAGAGTAAACAAACCTTGTAGCTTTGTAAAAAAAAAAAAAAGTACAATTTCTAAAAGTTACTCAAGTAAATGTAACTGAGTAAACTGAGTACTTCCCAATCTGCAACTTATTTTGATTTTACAACACCCCACTATTTGCTTTTGCACATAACATAATTAATTCAAACAGATCATTAGAAAGAACACCAGAGACCAAAGTGTGCTACATTTTATAGCACTTGTGCTGTGCTTGTTTCATATAAGATTTATGTAATTACACCAACGCATTTGTTAGGTTAAAGTGCACACAGTGATACAGTGAGACAGACTGCACCTTAAGACATCTGCAGAAAGAGGGGGAGAGGAGGAGGAGGAGGAGGAGGGGGAGGAGGGGGGGGGGGAGGGAGAGGAGGAGGAGGGGGAGGAGGGGGGGGAGGGAGAGGAGGAGGAGGGAGAGGAGGAGGAGGAGGGAGAGAATGAGGAAGAGAGAATGAGGAAGAAATGGTTGGAGATAGGAGGGAGAAAATGAAGAAATGGTGAGGGAGAGAATGAGAAAGAACTTGGGGGGGAGTGGGGGGGTAATGAAAATAAAGAAATGGTGGGGGAGAAGAGATAGAGGAGGGAGAGAAGGAGGGGAAGAGGAGGGAGAGAATGAAGAAATGGTGGGAGAGAGGGGAGGGAGAGTTCTATAGGATACAAGTTACAGCAGTGCTGTTGTATTTTTTACAGAAAGGAGCCAATGGTCAGTGCCACTGTGGACTTCTAGAGCTATATGTGTTCTTTATGCATGATGACAACCTTTCACTCCTTAGCATGCACAGCCATTCAGTACTCTCACCTTGCCACTCATCCAAACGGTTTGGAGGACCCATTAAAATCTAGAACTAAAATACTAGATAAATACATGATATGTGAAGTATTCTGTCATTCTCTTTGCAGCTATAGAGAACCATGCAGTATTTAGACAGTAGTGCGTTCTTGATCAGCATCCATCCGTGTGTATGAATTATTGAGCTGACCCCTCCCCTCCAGCTACAAGCTAATGATTTGTTGTCAGTCCGCGTAAAACCCTAATCTGGAGTCTTGATGTGCTAAAGTAGTATTTCGTTATACAGGCACAGTGGGGCTAGCATTGATCAAAGTGGATCACTAACATGGCTGAACTCAATGGTCTTTGACCCACCTGTAGAAAGTGTACCAAATGCGTCTTAAAGATCCCACATTATGGAATTGACTTCTGTGAGCTTTTAGCCATGTTTGAACATTGTTACCTCAGCAGAAACATACCTGGGGATGTGTTTTGTTTCATTCACACATGTTTGAGTAATCCTGGGTTATTTGTCTGTCTGCATCTCCAAAGCTCAATATGTTCTTAAGCAGCCAGTCGTCTTCAATGAGACCTATTACGAACACAACATTAATTTAATTTACACAAACATGAATATGTGTTTATTAAGAAACATTTTATAAACCTCCATATATGGCAGATATAGGCTTGGCATTATAACATGTCAAAGCACGAGGGAGACAGTGAAGGAAGTCACAGTAACAGTGGCCCACATGGGGAGCACTGGGGCTGTGGCACACAGCAGAACAGCAGCCTGGATAAATTCTGTTAGACCAAATAGACCACATGCTCTATAAAACTCTTCATAAAGGTGTTTGATCATGTAGTAATATTTTTTCATAAGAAATAATTCAAGAAAATATATAACTTACAATCATGCAGGAATTGAAATTTTATGTTGTATTATTAGAGTAATAATATTCTAAAACAGTAGAATTTTCTTCTTAGAAGTGTCTCTAATTGTTCATAGGGTTTGTTCTTCCAGAAGAACATTTTCAGGAAAGAAAAACATTTTTTGGATGCCAAAAATGTTGGTAAGAAGGGTTTAAACACAAATTTGTGCATAAGAACCCTGTATGAATCTCCCAAAGGGCTCAGCCTATTGCCTTTATTAGCTCCAGGTCTAAGGAGCACTGCAGTGAGATGATTAGCTAATTAGAGAGAACGTAGACCCAGTGGAACAAAAAAAGGTAAAAAGCAGATATAAACAAAAAATAATAATTCTCACAAAATGCTGACTTGATCTTGTGTATTTCCATTTTCCAACGTATTCACGGGTTTCAGGATATCATATTTTGATTTGTTATTACTATAATAATGGAGGGGTATTGCCACACTGAGTCCTTCAAATCAAGACGGAATCCCTCAAACTCAAGCCAACATGCTTAGCCAAACAAAGCTAGTGCATGTTAGCAACAGCTGTTTTTTGTTTATCCACGCACAGCAACATCAGTCAAACCCAATGCATTACATAAAGAGAGTGCAGGGCCAAGTTCCAGTCAGCTCTGTGGAGAGGAGACCCTGCTCACATAAGAAATGTTTTTTACAGGATTTTTTTTGCTTAATTGAATAAATGCAAGATACTATATGCATTTAATGCCATACTATACATTCCAGACCAAGCAATAACCTCCTCATGGAGACAAGCAGGCACCTTCAGAAATGTTACATAGGGCCCCTAGAGTCTTCTTATTTTATGTTTATGTTCTAACTATAATTAGATTTGCTGTTTATGTTTTCAAGTGTGAATTCAGGCAACACTGCTCATAAATAATATTTGAAAGAAGACTGGATGTGCTCACTGCAACAGCTGCCTGAAAGCTTTAAACTCATTCATCTTACTGAGGTCTGACATCATTAGAATGAATCTGGGGAAGATATGGTCTTAAAGAGGGGGCATTACACGTCTATGTGGTATTTATTTTTATTTTATTTTTTTATTTGAAGGACAGTGTGGAGATACATTAAAAAGATGGCTGCACCAGATTTAGCAAAATGCTAATTTCCATCTGTAGTCCTTGATGGTTGATATTAACTGCTAACACATAACTTTTTAGATCACCATATTACCTATTATTGCTTTGAAAATGCTATATTTGCCAAAACAGTGTATTAACATATTTAATAAGTTTTAGTTTTGTTTTTGACTCTGAGTCCCCCCTCCCTATGCTCTTTGTGTTAAACTTCCCCTTCAGAGGGCTATCACAACATAATCAGCGTGCATCATAGGAGAGATCGCTGGATTACTCAAACATGCATGGATGACATATAAAACCTCTTCAGGCATGTTTCTGATGAGGGAACAACGTTATAAAATGGTAGCAAGTCGATTTTGCATAACCCCCTCTTTAAATATATGAACTCACAAAATATATTAACATGCTAACTTAATTGATAAAAAAGTAAGTCCGTTAAGTAAGAGTGTGAGTATGAGCTGTACAGTTACATAAAACTTGTTTCTGCAATTGCTTTTTCTCCAGCTGGTTTTCAAGGTAGCTTCCGGGAAAAGAGTCATGATTCTGGAAAGGTTGCTCCATTTACGAGTTGATGGGAGGGGGTAAAAAAAAAAGCAGCGTACTTTTTACTCCTATTAGAGAAATATTTTTATTGAAATAACTTACTTGACTAAGAGTACCGTTTTATTTTTTGGTTAATCTTTCCACTGTGAGTAAGTCTACAAATGACAAAATCTTTATGTGAAACGATTTGAACATTTGTATTTCTTGCTCCGCTCCTTCAGATTGCTTTCTCATGTTTGTGTTTATCCTATTAAAATACCATTATTTAATATTTTGTTATTCACCTTAAACTATAAATCAGATATTACGTCCCCACAGTTACTCATTAAGTTACTCTTACTTGAGTAGTAGTTTTCTGAAATACTTTTTCACCCCTACTTCAGTATTTTCTTGGACCACTACTTACAGTGTGTATGGAAAGTAATCAGACCCCTTAATTTTTTTTTACTCTTTGTTATATTGCAGCCATTTGCGAAAATCATTAATTAAGTTAATTCTTTTCCTCATTAATGTACACACAGCACCCAACATTAACAGAGAAACATGAAAATGTTGACATTTTTGCAGATTTATTAAAAAAGAAAACTGAAATATCACACGGCCATAAGTATTCGGACCCTTTGCTGTGACCCTCATATATTTAACTCTGCTGTCCATTTCTTCTGATCATCCTTGAGATGGTTCTACACCTTCATTGGAGTCCAGCTGTGTTTGATTAAACTGATTGGACTTGATTAGGAAGGCCACACACCTGTCTATATAAGACCTTACAGCTCACAGTGCAGGTCAAAGCAAATGAGAATCATGAGGTCAAAGGCCTGTAGAGGTCAGAGACAGAATTGTGGCAAGGCACGGATCTGGCCAAGGTTACAAAAAAATTTCTGCCTCACTTAAGATTCCTAAGAGCAAAGTGACCTCCATAATCCTTAAATGGAAGACATTTGGGACGTCTAAAACCCTTCCTAGAGCCGTCCGGCCAAATTGAGCAATCGGGGAGGAAGAGCCTTGGTGAGAGAGGTAAAGAAGAACCCGAAGATCACTGTGGCTGAGCTCCAGAGATGCAGTCAGGAGATGGAAGAAAGTTCTAGAAAGTCAACCATCACTGCAGTCCGCCACCAGTTGGGGCTTTATAGCAGAGTGGCCCGACAGAAGCCTCTCCTCAGTGCAAGACACATGAAAGCCCGCATGGAGTTTGCTAAAAAACAACTGAAGCACTCCAAGATGGTGAGCAATACGATTCTCTGGTCTGATGAGACCAAGATAGGAGTTTCTGGTCTTAATTCTAAGTGGTGTGTGTGGAGAAAACCAGGCACTGCTCATCACCTGTCCAATACAGTCCTAACAGTGAAACATGGTGGTGGCAGTATCATACTGTGAGGGTCTTTTTCAGCTGCAGGGACAGGATGACTAGTTGAAATCGAAGGGAAGATGAAAGCGGCCAAGTACAAGGATATCCTGGACGAAAACCTTCTCCAGAGTGCTCAGGACCTCAGACTGGGCCGAAGGTTCACCTTCCAACAAGACAATGACCCTAAGTACACAGCTAAAATAATGAAGGAGTGGCTTGAGGACAACTCTGTGACTATCTTGAATGGCCCAGCCAGAGCCCTGACTAAACCCAATTGAACATCTCTGGAGAGACCTGAAAATGGCTGTCCACCAAATTTCACCATCCAAGCTGACAGAACTGGAGAGGATCTGCAAGGAGGAATGGCAGAGGATCCCCAAATCCAGGTGTGAAAAACTTGTTGCATCATTCCCAAAAACACTCATGGCTGTATTAGCTCAAAAGGTGCTTCTACTAAATAATGAGCTAAGGGTCTGAATACTTATGGCCGTGTGATATTTCAGTTTTTCTTTTTTAATATTTCTGCAAAAAATTTCAACAATTTTGTGTTTCTCTGTCAACATGGGGTGCTGTGTGTACATTAATGAGGAAAAAAAAACAACTTAAATGATTTTAGCAAATGGCTGCAATATAACAAAGAGTGAAAAATGTAAGAGGGTCTGAATACTTTCCGTCCCCACTGTACATCTACTTGAATGATTATTCTGAAGTAATGTTACTTCTATTTGAGTTAAATTTTTGGCTACTCAACCCACCTCTGTATACTTGTGACCCAAGGGGGATATGTTACACTTACTTAAGTAAGAGTAAAAAATATTTTGTAAAACTATACTACTCAAATAACTTAAGGAGTAACTGTTGGGATGTGTCATCTGATTTATAATTTGAAGTCAAATGATAAATAAAGCTTTAGACACTTGTAGACTTTCCAAGAGTAATCAAAACTTTTATTCAAGTAAGAGTAGAGTTACTTCAATGAAAAATATTACTCAAGTAGGAGTAAAAGTATGCAGCTATAGAAAAGTACCCAGAAAAGTACAATTTCTATAAAAAGGTCCTCAAGTAAATGTAACTGAATAAATGCAATTGAATTCTACCCATCTCTGGTTATAAGTATCGTTCAGTGAGGCACTTTGTCCTCTGCGCGCACCGACATTTCGAGACTCTGCGCACTGCACTGTTGGCCATTACGCACGGCACCCCGAATTTCTCCGCAAGCCTGTCAAAACAAAAACAACTACAACAACATTGATAGAGAAGGCGCGCACCTCCACTTCTATCTGTGAAGCGCACGGAGGAGTGGGCGTGTCCAATTTGGCACCAGCACGCGTTTACTATGAACGCGTCTCATTTGCCATTTGGATCTTGGCATGAGCTCCGTGACAGTATAATCTTTCTATCCTGCGCGTAATGGGACCTCTCTCTGGCCACATGGGTTGACTTGGTTTTACGCGCGGAGCTCCACACGCTTTTACTTCACTCCCGTCCCGCTGTGGATCAACTTCTCACGGCATGATTGTATCCAACGTGAGCTGCTTCGCCACTGTCACCACGGAGGAGCAGCGGCAGCATTTGTCCAGCACGGTGCCCCCTGCTTCTTCTTCATCATCATCATCATCTTCTCCCGCTGCGTCCCCGCCGTCTCTCACTCCCACGGGACACTTCGTAGTAGCGGTGTACCTGGGCGTCATAGGCACGGTGGGCTTCCTCACCAACTTCCTGGTGCTCACGCTGTTCTGCCGATACCGGGCACTGCGCACGCCCATGAACCTCATGTTGGTGAGCATCTCCACCAGCGACCTGCTCGTGAGCGTGCTCGGGACCCCGTTTAGCTTCGCGGCCAGCACCCAGGGGCGATGGCTCATAGGGCGCGCGGGGTGCGTGTGGTACGGCTTCGTCAACGCGTGTTTGGGTAAGTACATGGAGTCTACGATGGACTTTTTCATAGGATAGGGTCGGTTGCGGCGTCTGCTGTCTGAACGAGGAGCTAATAACACTATGAACAAGCATGAAATAAGCGAATTCAGTCGTGCTTAAAATGAACTGGGTATATTCTGGCTGGCGAAGTTTGATAAGTTTTTTTTTATTGTGAAGTGAAAATAAGAAATCATTTTTATTACATACAGATAGTGGTGATACGCGGGCATCTTCATGTCACCTGTGCGCTTAATGAAGGCTAATAGTCTTGATTTCGACGTGGTTGCATCCAGGTTAAGTCTTAGTTTAACCTTGCTTAAGTCTTACGCTATGAGAAATTTATGGATTTGGTCTCAAGGTTTAGTTTAGATAAGATGTAGTCTGTCTGTCTTTCAAAAGATTTTTTGTGTCCCACTGGTTATTGTTTACCAGAGGAAGGTAGAGTAGTCAAAAAAAATTACTCAAGTAAGAGTAAAGTTACTTCAAACTAATATTACTCAAGAAGTACGAAGTACCAGTCCAAGATATAAAAGTATTATACTTACTACTTAAGTAAGAGTAACTGTAGCAAAGTAACATCTGATTTATAATTTGAAGTTTATGTAATTTGAAGGACAAAACATTGAATTATGCACAAAATCTGGCAAAAGATAGACACAAAAATGAGAAAAACATCTGAAAGAGCAGTGCAAGAAACACAAATATTCAAATAATTTCATATTGCCATGATAAATCTTTTGTCACTTGTAGACTTGGGTAACCAAAACCTTTACTCAAGTAAGAGTAATGTTACTTCAATAAAAATGTTACTCAAGTAGAAAGCTGGCTAGATAAGTACTCAGAGATGTACAATTTCTGCAAAAACAACAACTCAAAAACAACGTAAATGTAACCTAAGTACTGCCCACCCCTGCTGGTTACTACTGTTAAAACATAGTTAAGTTTGTTTGACCTAATCCCAGTTTGAGAACTGGACAGAGAGGTTCAGTAGTTGCAAATTCCCACAATTGTGGAAGTGCTCACATCTCCCCAGTGGCCCTCTTTCCCTTTCTCTGGAAAATTACACCATTATCAGCTATGTAACTTACTGAGTGAAATTCATTAAATTAGATGCCATTTTACAGGCTTTTACTCTTAAGATGACCAATTTGAGTGCAATGGTTTGAATTACTAGAAAGGGTGACCAGCCCGGGTTGGGATGGTTGGTATAAATACAGTTGTGAAATAAATGAATAATAGTCAAGTCAAATCAAATTTATTCATAAAGCACAAAAACAAATACAGCTGCCCAAAGTGTTGTGCAAAGGCAATATAAAGTGCAATCTTATAAAACAAAACATGCGAAAACAATAAAATAATCCAATACAAGTGCCCTGCTCAGCTTGTGTTAAAAGTCAGTGCAAACAAATGAGTTTTTAACAAAGATTTAAAAAAAAAAATATTTAAAGATTTGGCTGTTCTAATACCCAGAGGATATAACCGAGGGACTTTTTTTTTGCCTTATGGTCATTTTCAAGCACGGTGTTCTGTATTTTAGCTAATCAAATGACAATATATTTCCCTCTTTACCGTTGGTGGGTATCAAATTGGTCTAAAATTGGAACACCTGGGACATTACTTGTATGAAACTGGGATAAATTTGTGGTTTTTGATAAATCTGCTGGGGCAGAGGATACAGGGTTCAAACCTTGGACTGTCCCAGGTAGATAGGGACTTCTGGTCAGAATTATGGCGGAAAGGACTCAATATTATGTCTTCCAGCATTTTTGCCTGTACATTTGACAAGTAGTTTTAATGGATTGAGGGGTAAAGATTTAGAGGTTTATTTATTTTTTTCAAATTTACATATGACACACTTTACCTTTTATATGGATTAAAAAATAATATATATATATATATATATATATATATATATATATATATATATATATATATATATATATGATGAAATAACTAATTTACTTAGGACTTAGTGAAAATCTATCTTAAACCATCTGTAAATATTTTCTTGCGTGTAACTTTAATTCTGAAGCATTAAACAGTTTGTTTTGCTGATGTGGTCTAGAACCACCACCAAAAGCTGGCCTATAAGAATTGTACAATCTATAGCAGGGCTTACATATTGAAGTAAAAATGTAGTGTAATGAAGTTCATCAATTAACTTTTCACTTTTTACATGTATTCATCTGGGATATTATATATTTTGTTTTATTTTTATGAGAATTGTGTAAGCTTCACTCTTTTACTATTTCAACAAAAGTCATTTTTTTAAAATAGGACATCTAATGCATTGGGAATGAATTATTTTCTTAGTTCAGACTGTTCACCAAAGTCATATTAGCACAATACATTAGCATGTATTATCCATCCCTAAAAAATACTTGACTAACTTAATGAATTCTCTAACACTTCTGGCAATTAGCACATAGCAATGTTGCAATGCAATTGACTTTTCATCTGCAGAAATTTAAATTGACAGTTTTAAGTCCATGAATCATCACCAGGACCATTCTAAGCATTTCTGCTGCCAAATCTCATTAATTTACTACTGCGTGCTTACATTTTAGATCCTCTACACGATTTTTCCCTCATGTATTTACATTTGTCCTTGCCCCAGTAGAGACATATTATATAGCAGCTCCTGAGGTCAAAATAAGTTTTCTGTCTGCATCTAATTATAAAGCCTTTTATTATCTGATAATCAGGAAGTGTGCATTAGCATGCTATTTGCTGTTAGCTTTACTGTCATAGCAAAACCCGCTCTTGTCTCAGAGAGTTGTGAAAAGTGCTTCTAAACTCATAATGGTTAATTATTAGGATGCTTGAAATGCATAAGGGAAGTGAGGAATAACTTTGGACCACTGTAAACTGTTGAAAATGAAACTAGTTCTGTTTTTCACATTTTTAAAACACTAACAATCAGGTACGACACCTTTAATTTTAAAACAAGCTCCATTTTTACCATTACACAATATCACTACTGCTTTGTAGAGGTTTAAGCCAGTAGAATTCTTGAGTGCTAATATAACTATCTTTTGAATATATCCTCTCCATCCCTCTATTTGCACCTCATCCCCTCCTCCATCTCTCCTGGTCAATGCTTGTTCTAAATCATTCATGTTTACTGTTCTATTGACTTTGGCTGTATACTGCTGGCGTGCTCCCATTCTGCAGAACACTTATGTTGAACAAGATCCTCATCACCTGCAGCTGTGAGCAGGTGATGTTATCCAAATACCACATTATCATCATCATATAAGTCTGCTCAAGCCTGTATAGCCATTGACTAAATCAAATTATCTTTTTCAGTGTTTAATCATTTTAAAAAGTTGTATCCACATAAAAAAACATACCTGGATTTGGGTTTTGTATCATTGGCACACATTTCAGTTATGCTGCATACCTAGTTTGTTTCTCTCTCTAGAGCTCAGGACACCTCCTGGTGGCAGCTCAACATCAGCACATCCAAATCCATGAAGCTTCTCTGTGTTTTTAAAATCCAGCCATCTTTACCAAACTTGTTATCAAACTTCAGACTTTCTCACTTAATCACTACAGACAGTTTAAAGTGAGCAGAGTTTGCTTTTAGCTACTTACAAATGGCTTTCATTATGTCAAAACTACAGCCAGCTAAGGGCTTTGAGACAAATACGTCATGTTGATTGGTTGATGTGTCATCACTGCGGAACAAGCCGAAAAATCAAGCTTGTTGCATCCAGTTGAGAGAAAACCACAAATGTCTTTCCTGACTACAAATGCACACAGCTCTTCCCTCTGCACAGTTTCCACAATCTGTATTTCTGCTATAATAGGTCAATGTACCTTTGTCGATGTCGCCCTATTTGTTTTGGTTTGTTTTGGCGCTGACTTCCACCCAAACCCTGGCCCTGTGACTGGTCAGTCTCTGCACCACAGGCGACTGCTTCAGCTACAGCCTAACAGATAGACTCTCAAGAGTTTGTGAACTTTCAAAAGTCACAAGATTTCATCTTGCTGGCAAGGTTAGCACTATGTAACTTTTGTGGTGAAGGGCCCAAAATCTGCTTGTCTCATGGAGATGTTATTGCTTTTTCTGGCATATTTTTACCTCCAACCATCACCTGTAATAAAAAACATGAAAGGTAAGTTTAATGGCATTCTTGGCAAAGCAGTAACATCTCCCCACTAGAAATACTGCATGAACCTGGAAAGAAAAACAAAAAACAAGCTAAGTTGAATTAATATTAAAGTATTAAGGTCCTGAATAATGTGTACTCATTTACTTTTAGAGAGCAGCTATATCTCAAGAGAAAGGCCTGCTCCATTAGAGAGGAGCCAGGCTATATATGAAATAAAGATAAAACATGGAAAAAGCATCTCCTGATCACGCTGCATAATTAATATTTGTACATATTCTATGTGGATTTCAAAAACGTTTTGACTTTCTACCTGTCAAAGTAAAACAGTCTTGTTCAATGTCAAACAAAAGACAAAGTGAGTTTAGAATTTTACTCAGTCTGCATGGACCTCTTTAGTGTTCTTTATTTAACTTTGTCTGAATAATTATGTATGTTATCACTTTGTGTCATAACTCATCTATCTGTTAGTGCACATGTGTCAAACTCAAGGCCTGTGGGCCAAGTGTGGCCTGCCATGTCATTTATGTGGCCCATGACAAGGTCAATAAAAGGTATGACAGTCTTAAAATGTCAGTTCATCAGGAGATACGCAGTTACACATCGGCAATTTTTACATCTGTGCAAATGGATATGCAATATTTGTAACAATAAGTAATAAATACAGAAACTGTTAATTAACTAGTTACATTTATACTGTCTTAAAATTACATCTGGGTCTTTGAGGGCAATCATTTTGCTGATGTGGCCCCGGTGAAAATGAATTTGACACCCCTGTGTTACTGTCATGTCTCCTCTGGTCTTGGGGCCCATGATAAACATCACAATGGGACCTCCAACCCACACATCCTTCTCTTGGCTTTTGAATGTATTCAAATCAAATAAGTCTTTTTTAATAGAATGGTTTTCATATAAAAAGGAATCATTGCTGACCACTGAACATCCATTCTTAACATGCATATAGCAAATCTCCAAATCTTTCCTCACATGTCTCCCTCCATTCCTCCTCCCTCCATCTATACTCTAAAGCTCTCTTCTCTCAGGGGGAATCTTTCTGGCGGTCAGGTGCTTTTCTCAGTCCACTGTTCACTTAAATCCCTTGCTCCCACTTTAGTCCTCCAACCATGCTGGCAAAACCACTCTGCTGCTCCTGACAGGTGAGAAAGAATCCAGGCTGAGCTTTAAGGACCTCCAATTCCTCTTGTCACCCAACTTGTAGTCTATCTCTTGCCTGCTCACACAATCTCCGGTACCTGCTTTATTCACTGCCTGGGAGTTTCAATAACAATTTGGATATAAAGGGAGGATATGGAAAAATGAAAAACACATACACGCAATGCACAGAAATGGACAGAATCAAAACAAAAGGATTAGAGGCCTCGCTTCACTAGAGGGAGGCAGGCGGAGGGAGGCAGTGGCTGGAAGGAATTCTACATACACTAAGTGCACTGGAGGCTGGAAGCTGCATATGGGAGTTTTAAATTGTAGTTATAGTTATTGTATAAGTTTATGTATGATGCATTTAGAGACAGTATGCATTCTTGTGGCTATATATCCATTTTAAACACGCTTTTAGTCTGTTTGGGATTAGTATTTGCACTTTCTCACAATATATACATTTGGAAACTTAGTCTTCAAACTATACCTCTGTTTCTGATGATGCATTTTTACCTGTGATGCAACAATCCTAAATACAAATGGAGCATTTATGAGTGCTCAGACAAGATGACTTTGGGATTTATGAAAGAGTGAATGAAGGAAAATACAACTATAGTACGTTTCTGATGAGGGGAACAACAGTATGAATTAAACTTAGCATAATATGGTTCTTTAAAATAATGGGGACATATTATTCTAAATCAACCTTTATGAAATTCTAACTATAATAGCAGTATTCCCTCATCATTAGTTTAGTCAAATTTGTATATTCATTGATTTATGAATGTCTCAGTAATCTTGTATTGTCCTGCATTTAAGGCTTGTGTGTATGAAGAGTGCAGTTGGGAACAAAAAGTCAATCTGTTTTAGATCAATACTAGACTATTGCAACTCCCTTACCCTCGGCCTGCCCCAAAATCTCTTCACAAATTTCAGCTGGTGCAGAATTCATCTCTGATTCTCTTCTCTTGTATAAATCCAATCTGAAAACCCATCTGTTCCAATGTTGCTTTTGCACATAAACCACAGTATACTAGTCACTGTTTGTTTTTCAGTGCATTTTTTATTTCATTTAATTTGTCCTTCAAGGTGACATGGAGAGCTTTGAAAGGCGCCTATAAAATGTAATATTATTTTTATTAAAACTGAAGCGGAGGGTTGTGGAGGGTTTCCAGTCTACAGTGTTCAGTCTCCCTCAACAACCCTTCAACCCATGGAACATTTCAAAGCAGAGACAGCACAACAGTTATATTTAGTCTCATGATTCATGCCTGTGAGTCTTTAATCTGACATGGGCAGATCTATATGGTCTAACAATCTACTAATATACAGTACAATGGAGCGTAAAAAACCTCTATATATGGCCTATGATGAATACATATGAAAGTGAACTAAAAAGGTATTGAGCTTAATTGGTGGTATTCAGATTCTATAATGTGGTGACAGCAAGAGGCAGTTTTCCCTATTTCCCTGAAAATATCCAAAAGGTAAATTCACAAATGTTGAACCTGATGACTTTTAATGACTAGACCAGGGGTGTCCAAACTGCGGCACTCAGACCAATTTTAATTCTTCTGTTAAACTGGCTCAATTGATCAAAAGCAGTTATTTTTACAGTAGAGTCAACAAATTCTACTGCCATAACTTCAATGACATCACACTGCATTGTGATACAGACTCAAAATGAATATTTAAAGCCCTATTATAGGTATGGGGGCTCTGTCACAACTATGTAAAATGGACCCCATATGAATGGGCCATAGTACTGATTGGTCTGTGGCGCTCCACTTCAAATATGATTCAAAATTTTTGGACATCCCTGGACTAGACCCATTCATTTTTTGTATTACATTGAATTTTCTTACTTAAGTTAAAGTACAGATGCAGGAGCCAAGAAATACTTAGTATCACATGAAAAAAATATACTTATATAAAAGTATTGAAGTGACCATTTAAAAATGTAAATCAGAGCAATTTGAATTTATTCAAATTGATTGAATCATTATATTTTGGAGTACTTTTCACTTATATATTTTTATTAGCTTAAACTCAAACCCCTAAGACAGGATGTGACAGGATGTGACAACAGGTTTAAAAGCTTAACCATAAAGAAAAGTAGCGAAGTAAGAGTTAAAATTATCCACTGTAAAATGTGCTTAAATAAAGTACAGATACCTAAAAAAATATGTGCACTTCGTCGTCTTCCACCACTGATTTTAATGGTATTTATTTTAGCTGTGCTTGTAAGCTGCTTATCAAAAATAAGACATTATAATAAGCATTTTATAAGATAAGAGCCATAACGTGTCAAGTGTCATAAAGTATGAATCTAATGTTGCAACATTATCATGATGCAACATTAGATTCATAACGTTAGGACGATAAAAATAATTTAGATGCAAACAACACACAGTGGTCTCATTTTGGCTCTAAGAGCTGCTTTTACAATATATTTGTACTAGGGTAAAAACACTTTAAAACTATTTATTTATTACATGAAAAAATCAGGCACATGAGCCAGCTGTGTTCCATACAATTAGCCATATTTCTGAACTATACTTACATTACATTGCTAAACTGGGTAGTACAGGACTAGATGTTTGTAATTAGAAACAACTGGCTGTAATCAGGGAAATCATGTTGATGTTACATAGTACTTGAAGTTGCAGTGCCCACTTGAGCCATGACTCATTTTCTATACGTTTTTGATCAGAAAGCTGCCTGCAAATTAACCTAGTTACCACTAAAATTACTAACAAAACACTAGACACTGCAGACAATGCTATTACACCATATACACAGTTTAGTAGTGAAAGAACTTGATTTATTTCTGAGGGGTAAATCTTTTGGAGAGGGAGATGTGTATGATGATGGTGAAGAGTAGGTGACGGAGAGGCTGAGGAGGCTGATAGTTCTGCTGCTGCGGTGGAGATAGGGCACAGAGTAGCAGAAACAGTAGAAAAGAGGGGACTATCTTAGAGCATAAATCTGCTCCACAGCACTGCAACAGCAGCCCGAATCCTATTAGAGAGCACAGTGAGACCACTCTCACCTATGTCCTTTGTCCCCTATGTCATTACTGTAGGCATATGAGAACCAGGAGGTGTTTTGGATTTATATCAGGATCACACAATGGAACTTTTCTGGAGGACGGTCCACCAGCTGCTTGTAGTTATTGCTTTTGCTGGAATGTTCCACTGTATGGCATTACACTTATATATTGGCTCACTGCTAGTTCAAATTAATGCAATTCCAATTCTCAAAGATTTCACACCACGTACCACCTAAGAAAAGATTTAGCTTTCTGGGTATCACTAGTTTTAAACCAGGTCTATAATATGACTGTTCCATGTCTATACGGCTGAACCAGGAACAAATTTGGACAACATCGTTGCTACAGTAGTTCTACCCAAGAAATTACCCAAAGGAGGACCAAAAAGTGCATACAACTGACTCTAAATTAAGCAAATCTTGGAACTGTAAAACCTTGTATACCACATGAAAGGAGCTTACACATACCACTATGAGAAACACATCTCTTGGAAACAAGCAGGTGTTGGACCCATCACCATAAAAGTACACATACATACATACATAGTGCACTTTAAATAACACATATTATGCACTATTGACTTTATTAAAGCTTTTAGCCATGTTATATTGTTATCCCCTCATAAAAAAAAAACAAAACATACCAGGAGTTCTTTTGGTTCACTCAAGCTTGTGACATTAATCCAAAGTTGTCTTCTCTGAGCATAAAAAAACCCAAAAATGCTCTATTCGCATAAAGTCAGTTTTGTTGCGTCATAGATAATACTCCAGAATTTCTCATGTGCAGTTTTTCATCTCATAAACCATCAACAGACGCATTCTACAGTCACATTGTGTTCACAATGAATGTATGGTTCTATTAGCATAGCATTCATAGGGGATTTGTTTACTTTTCCATTGCTGATTCATGTTTCTGACAGTAGAGAGAGCTCGAAATGAAGGTGAAGTTTATAATTCTCCAAATAAAATTAAAATATTTTATATTTTATTTTATATAGAAATTTTTATCTCAAGGTGACCAAAAGCATGTCTAAAGGCGAATTAAACCACAAGAATACATAATAGTTAGATCCCTGATAGTCATTAAAAAGCTACTTACTGACCACACATTTTAATTGATTTTGTTTAACTATTCAAGTTATAACAACATTCTATAGGAGCAAAAACAACCACAAACATCTAGACTTTTACTATGCACTTGTAAACAGGCTCCTCAAAGCATATAGAAGCTCACATGTATCTTCTCTTCAACCCAAGTCATTATTATTTAAATCAATTTGGTTGAAGGCACATGCGGGATCAATCAAGGGTTAATTATGTAATACCTTGCATCACCCAATGTTCCCATGTGCGGAGCCATTATATGTATTAATGATTCCAATGTTAATTATGTGAAAAGTGGTGGGCATTGTTAAGTACAAAGGCCTGGGCATCCATTTTGAACAGACTTAATCTCTAAGTGTTGTGTTTGACATGGGAGATGTAAATTGGATTGTGCCATACTGACTAAGAAAGCAAATCGAATAAAAATAAAAATAATTAGCATTATGCTACTTATATATTGACCTATGTGTGTTTGCTTTTATTTGCATGATAAGTTGGAGCGTAAAGGAAAAATATGCAGTTTTCTCAGCAAGCTGTTATGTTATTAAAGGTTACATCTTATAGAAGGACACTGGTAAAGACATAATTCACACATTAAATCATATATGTACATATGCAAGGTGGGAGAAGTGTGTTGCCCAAGGACACAGTGGTAGAAGCACACTGATCCACAGTGTTTTATCTTTGAAGTTTTTTTCTAAATATCACTTCATTTAATGTTATAGTAGTTGTAGTAGAAAATAATTGTTGTAGTTTAGCATCAGTAAAGTGGCAGTTTTGGAAGAAAAGCAGTTTGTTTGTTTTTTATATGCAAATACAGGAAGTAGCGCTGAGAAAATGGAATTCTTCTGTTTATGTCATCAACACTAAATTCCATCCAAAATGCAGGGACCATTTACACATAAGAAACACATTTTTTCATGGTTCAAAAACATTCATTTAACAAAATAAAAGTGATATCATCAGGCAAATTCGATGAGCTTTGGCCCTTGTTTACAGTATGGTTTCTATGGTAACACTTATGGAATTTCCTCTGCTGCCGTGTCCAACCAGGAAGTTAAATTTTTAACTTCACCAAAATTGTCAAAGCATAGAAAAATAGGTTAGATGTTGAGCAAAATCTTATATGGTAAGTATACCAGATTTTCTAGTGAAATGTGATATGCTATTTTAGCGCTATTAAAGTGCTTATTTATTCTTCTCAACTTTTGTCTAAAATCCCAATACTACAATGTACTTTTAAGATAAGATGTTTTGTACATATTATTTGAAGTTATATAACAGATTTGCACCTGGAAGACTCCTACGCATTTTAAAGTCCATAAACTATCAATGGAGTGGACACTACATTTTAGCCTTCCACTTGCGACCACATGCATTTGTCCGATGGATAAAATGTCTTAGTAGGGTTGATCAATTTTGGAATCTATTCAAGGTTTACATTTTAAACACATCCCGAAGCATTAACACTTTAGAGAAGACTACAATATGAGCCAATTTACTAATAGAAGACTCCCATGCATTTCAGAACATATTTGCAGAGTCTAAACTACAGGGATATCAGCTTTATTTTACACAATAATGAATAAAGGAAATTATGTTACTTAAATATAAATATAATTTCTTTAATTGATTTTGAAGTTGCAATCATTCAAACTGCCTTTTTGATTTGATTGCAAAGTTAGAAAATGCAAAATACTAGCACACAGGTGTAAAACATATTGAGTATAAAAAAAAATATGATGCTGTGGAGAGTAGTTCAATGTACAACTTTAAGTAATACAGCTAACAAAACAAAAGTACAGAAAACAAACCTAGAACTAGTCGAAGGCCTACAAGTGTCTCAGTGTCTTTACAAAGTCACAACAGTCACACAAAGACACAGAACAAATGTGGCATGCTGTTTTAAGGTGTGACAGCTGCAGATGAGTGACCAGGCTCCAGGGTGTCGTACCATTCAGCATATAGGGCCCAGGAGCCAATAGGTGCCAGCTTACAAGCAATGCACCAATTGCAGGAGAGGTCTGTCGGTTCAAAGCTTGCACACAGAAACAGGGATCAGCAGCAGGGATGACACATATGGCTGTAGGAAGAGCTGGAGTCCTGGGCCCGTAACTTTTTGATTTGATTGTGACGTTAGAAAATGCAAAATACTAGCTCAGGTGTAAAACAAATTTAGTAGAAAGAAAAAAAATACAATGCTGTGTGTAATCAGTGGTCCCGCAGTTGTGGCTGGAGCTGGAGACCCCCCAAGAAGCCCTGAGCACCCCCCCCCCCCCCCCCCCCCCCCACACACACACACTGATTAGGCCTGATTACAGACAAGAGATAATGAAGCTAATGACCTGCAAGATTAATCGCAATTGAATCGAAATCACAATTTAAATAGATGCAATTAGCAAAGGCTGCAATTTTTGAAGTACCATAATTTCCACCACAAGCAACAAAACATCCTGTCTTATTCTGCATAAAAGCTGCTAATCCTGTAGTTTAATCTTCCATGAAATGCCGTTCTTGTATTAGTTTGTCATTTCATGTTTCAGTCTTTTTGTAATGTCTTCTAGACATGTTTCGAACGTGTGAGCTTTGAACAGAATCCTATTATTAAAATATAAATTGCAAATCAAACTGCTAAAGCACAGCTGCCTGCTAACACTAAGAGTTCTGTTTGCAGCCAAAACAGAACAGAGGAGGTAGAGATGCCAGAAATGATTTACTCAAGTAAAAGTACAGATCAACTAATAATTGATGTAGAAATAAAAAAAGAACTTCTGTATTTATGGAAAATTGCAGTGTGGGAGCATGGGTAACGTAGGCTTATGTAAGGATATGCCAATCCGATACTGGGATTGGATATCACCACCGATACTGAAAATTAGCAGGATCCAGTATCTGCTTCCAAATATTGGTTCAGCCGATATCCTGGTTGGAGATATTAATCAGTGTAATAATGTTTGTTAATAATGTTGTTCTATACTTACTGGAGGGATGAATAACACTGGAGGGATAAATAACAGTCATGTTATTTTTGTTTAAAGCAGAACTAAAGCCTCGTTTCCCTATGAGGTCCAAAGCGGACCGCTGGAGGTACTCCCTTCCAAAGGGGTCTGTAACGCTTGGGACCTAGGACTGGCTTGCAGGGGGCGGTGCTAGTCACGCCCACGCCCCATTGGAGGACCGAGTTGCGTTTCCATGCTCTGGGTACGGCTCTGGGTTCATGAGCAGGGGCGATAAATAAAATCTAAATTGTACCTGAATTATACTCTGATATACTCTATATGCTGATCTCAACGAATTATAAAAAGACATTTAGTATTCCAAGTGCTGTGGGACGAGGCTAAAGCTAAATCTGGCATAAACACTAAACTAATTCTGGTTTCTCATCAATTTATTGCATTTATTTAATTTATCTACACCTCTACACTGTGTTTTAACCTCTCTTTATTTGATGCATTGTGGTTTGCCAGTGCTAATTGCATTATATGCTGCAAATGTAAGATTTTTTTTATCTTGACCAGAGTGGCGTGCATCGGTAAACAGGAAACAGATGGCTAGGTAAGTTTTGCGAAGCATTTCAGCTGAACATATATGTTGTTATCATTGGAAATACGGTGGTACACATCCAGCTGCTAAAACATATAAATTACTGCATACAGATGAAACAACAGTGTCTATTACAGAAGTAACCCCCACATGACAAGTGGTTTGATCACACGCAAATGCTGGGCATGAAGTTAGCCGTAGATATCACATCAGGGGTAAATTTGTTTACACTATGGTGACACTAGCTGTACATATGATGAACGCAGATGTAACTGTGTACTAAATTAAACAATTATTCCAATTACATAACTAGAACAATGATACCACAAGTAATGTATTTAAAACTTGCATGGTCTTTAACATCATTGCCAGATCTGCACTGCTCTTCCTTAAGCTTTCTCCATTCCTTAAACACCTTCCCCAGACTGACTTTGAGATGTGAGCTCTGGCCCTGTCCTCGGACAAAGGCTTCCTCTGTCTTTTAGCTGGTTGTGCCATGGCTGTCACCTCACAAATGAACACTGAACATTTATTCTTGTAGTAAATTGTGGCCAGCGCCGGTAAGGGGTGTGTCACTAGCTCAGTTGCCTGTGTGTATATTGAAATAACAAGAACAGAAAGTTGACCATGGGTTGGTGGCAACCAAGTTGTATGTGTTTTTTCCACTCAGAGACAGCTGGGGGAGCCAGCGAACCCTTCAAACACTCCAAAATCACCTTTTTTAACCACCAGAGTGACTTTGAAAGACATTAGATAAGTTAAAATTTTTACTTAGTTATGTTTTAAAGGAAATAAATGTTGTTTTCGGCCTCTGTACTGGTATTGACTGATATCGGGTAACAACACATACTTAAATCTCTAGTACTGAGTCAGTTTCAGAATTGAATACGCTAGATCGGTGCATTCCCAGACTTGTGAGCTGAGCTTCAGACAAAATCTTACATCTTATTTTGCATAATATCTACTCTTTCAAAAGATCTAGGGTCCATCTCTGGATATGGATCCCAGGGCACTGCTGTGTGGTCCCCTATCGCTCCTGCCTAGGTTGCCTTGAGGCACTGTTTAATTAATGCATTAAATGCAAAGGAGAAAAAACCAAAACTAACGGACACTTAAGTACACAGATTCAACACAATTTATTTACTATAACTGGTGATCTGCTTCAGTGAACTTCAAACTGCATCAAACCCAAAACAGATAGCAAGCATAATTGCTGACTTGCATTCGTCTTAAATGTAAGTAGTGAACTGGAACCCCAATTTACATTTTATAATTATGTGTGTTATTTATTGTGACTTATGGGGCTGCAAGATGAATCACAGTTGAATCAAAATTGCAATCTGAATGGCAAGGGCAAGGCAAGTTTATTTGTATAGCACAATTTGTACACAAAGTAATTAAAAGTGCTTTACAGAATAAGAAAGACATTAAAATCGCACAAATCAAAAAATAAATAATCACAAATAATCATCATAAAATTAACATTAAAACAGAAGAGTGCAGAATAAAAACCTTTCAGTCACATATACAGCTAAAAAGTACTGTTTTGAGCCTGGATTCAAACATTGTCAAAGTAGAGGCCTGTCTCACATCTGCAGGAAGATTGTTCCAGGTTTTAGCTGCATAAAACTGAAATGCTGATTCCCCATGTTTAGTCCTGACTCTGGGCACCAGCAGGAGTCCGGTCCCTGAAGTCCTCAGAGTGTGAGATGGTTCATGTGGCACTAACATGTCAGAGATGTACTTTGGTGCTGGTCCATGGAGAGACTTGTGCACAGGCAGAGCTGCTTTAAAGTCTATTATTTGAGCTACAGGAAGCCAGTGTAGAGACCTGAGCACAGGACTTATGTGCTTGTACTTCCTGGTTCTAGTCAGGACCTGAGCAGCAGCATTCTGGATGTACTGCAGCTGTCTTAACACTCGTTTGGAGAGGCCAGAGAGCAGGCTGTTACAGTAGTCTAACCTACTGGAGACAAATGCATGGATAAGTCTCTCTAAGTCTGTCTTTGACAATATACCTTTGATTTTTGCAGTGTTTTTTAGGTGGTAAAAGTCTGCAGATGCTGTTGATTTGATGTGGCTGTTAAAGTATGGACACAATTAGCAACCTACCATAAATTCCTTCACAAACAACAAAACATCCCATCTTATTTTGCCTAAAAACATCCATCATGTAGTTTAGAGCTACTCAAACATTTTCTGAAATGTGATTCTTCTGTTAGTTTGTCAGATCATATTTTAGTTTACTTTTGTTCAATTCTCCTGAACATGTTTGAAATGTGGACTTTGAACAGAATCCTCTTTTCAAACAATGCTTGTCAGAAAAATTTTATATTTTTCCCAAAATCGTTCATCCCTAGTGATCATGTCATAGTTACAAAGTCAGTGTTATAGTTTGCACGTCAGTCTTTATTGATTGAAAACAGCCGTTGGACTCATCCCCCTCTCGGCCCATGATCTCTGCAGTGCATTGTGTACTGTACATCGATTCCCTGTGCCTCTTAAGAGAATGCCCTTAAGACTTTCTGTGATAGATGGTGAATAAATGGGGCAGATTTATCTTTTATTAGGGTGCAGTACTTTTGTGTTCTGTTTTTTTCCCCTACTCTTGCCTGTGTTGTGCTGTTATGGTTGTATTTGAGGCTGTAGTAATCTTGTAGAGGCAGAGAGAGTGGAGTCTCATGTCACATAGGAACACCTCCACTGGCCCTAAAAGAGTTGGTCCACTTTTAATCAATGATCAAATCACGCAGCAAGTGCAACAAACACTAATCTTTGTTAGTCTATTATTCTGAATTTGATGTAATCTGGATAAAATTACCACTTACACCCCCAAGTGACAATTAAGGGCTTTGATTATGTACTTGAAACATGTGACCACACAGATTATTATGTAATCAAATGTCTAGGTAACGTGTTCAGTTTTGTATTATTTTACTTTGATTTATACAATAATTCAATGATATAATTTTCTTGTTTATTCCAAAAAATACCTTTTTCTTTTTTGAATTATTTGTTTTTTGAATGACAACAAATCATTTGTTCAAGGGGCTGTACACATTTGTTTTCATGTAATAAAAACTGTGTTGCCCCAGTACACATATTTTGTTAAACAGCTCATAGGGTCAAAATAAGACCACTGTGTACTGTCTGCATCTAATTATAAAGGACATTTAACATCAGCAAACCAGCAAGTAACCTGCACAAATGAGTATCTAGTTTTGATAAAAAATTTTGAGCATCGATTATTTTCTGGTTATACATACTTTTGAGAACCCCAGCTGTAAGTAATGCTATTGTTCCATGCTTGTTTCTTCCAGGCATCGTGTCTCTGATCTCACTGGCTGTCCTGTCCTATGAGCGCTACTGCACCATGATGAAGCCCACCATGGCGGACGGCAGGGACTACCGCGCGGTGCTGGTGGGGATCTGCTTCTCCTGGCTCTACTCTCTGTTGTGGACAGTGCCCCCCCTGCTGGGCTGGAGCAGATATGGGCCTGAGGGGCCTGGGACTACCTGCTCGGTGGACTGGAAGACACAGACGGCCAACAATATCTCGTACATAGTGTGTCTGTTCGTCTTCTGCCTCCTCCTGCCCTTCGGTGTTATCTTGTACTCGTATGGCAAGCTGCTTCAGGCCATCAGACAGGTAAGAGTACTTGAGAGAACTTTTTAAAGTGGGAATAAACACTTCGCCCACAACCACATTTCAGATAGAGACGGTGTAATTCCTCATTCATCTAGGTCCAATGTAGAGACGTTTCAGTGGTAGTCTCTTTTAATGGTCAATTTATGATGATTATTTGTGATTATTTATGTTTTGATTTGTGTGATTTTAATGTCTTTCTTATTCTGTAAAGCACTTTGAATTACCTTGTGTACGAATTGTGCTATACAAATAAACTTGCCATGCCTTGCCTAGTCATCTGTTTTTGCAATCAAGATATTTGGCTCCCATCCAGCAGCCATTTTGAAAGTCTTGATTGCAAAAACATTGTCCAGATGACTACTGCTGAAACCCGTCTCTACATGTGAAATGGAGCTGCTAATTGGGCAGTATCTGAAGGACTGAAGAAGAGAGTGAGGGAGGAGGAGGGGCAGGGTCTGGACATATGAGGAAGAGTGTGATTGGTCCTGTTGGTCTAACAAGTATCCTCGCTGCAAACTCCACCCCTGCAGCTCTTTGAAACACCTGGCTGTAATCATGCCAGTCCTGCATGATGTCACATAATACTTGAAAATGCAATGGCTACTGAAGATTGACATATGTCATAATTCTATACTAAATACCTAAAAAAGCCAAATATGTTTTCTTTAAAGAGGGGGTATTATGCAAAATCAACCTTTTGGAGCTTTCCACCCTGTTATAATGTTGTTCCCTCATCAAAAACATGCCTGAAGAGTTTTTATTTGTATATGTTATCCATTCCTGTTTGAGTAATTTTGTAATCTGTCCCGGGCCTTATTTAACCCCTCCTTATGGTTAGCAGTACAAGCCAGTCCCAAATATACTAAAGCAGGATACAAAACTAAAATACACTACAAGTTCACAAACCTGATGTGATGCAATAGTTTTATTAGCGAAATGCAAGCCGATTGAAATGTGATGGCACCCTGAAGCGTGAGAGCAAAGAGAGGGGGGCATAAAAATGTTAATACATTTTTTTTTGCCTCATATAATATTTTCAAAATAATAAAAGGTAACATGGTGATCTAAATATGCTGTTAGCATATGTGTCAGCAATAAATACCTCATAGAAGTGTAATACCCCCTCAGTAATTTTTATATGCCTTATCTGGAATCATACTCATTATCTATGTACAAAACTATCTTCACAAAGCCCCCCTTTTTTGGCGTTATTTAAAATATACCATAATGTATAAAATATTCTCTGCTTTCTATTGGTTATTTGTGTAAACAATACACTATATTTTAATATGTAAAAGCTTGGAATAACTAATACGTAAGGCTTCACAATTACCTTTCAAGTGGGTGGTCCGCCATCTGCTTACCTCATCCACATGCTATTGCTTTGCCTGAAATGTTCCACAGAATAGCATTGGCAATCTTGCTTGTATTCAATGACAGATGTTTTTACTACAAAACCTTGAAAAACATTAATTCTTTCTGTGAGTTAGGGTTGCCTCTAGAGAGATTTGAACTGTAACTTGGCCTGGAAAGATAGGAGATAATATAATAGATGTAATGCAGCACTGTGAAACCAGAAAAGTTACATAGTGAATGAAAAGAGAGTTCAAAAGTACTTATTACTGTCTGGAAAAAACGGCAAATTATGATGTTTAACATACTAATCCAAATTTGGATCTGTTTCTTTCAAGTTTTGAGTTGAAAGTTATGATAGCCTTATAGTCCACATCTGAAGGTGCACACACTTAAAGGTGCTCTTGAGTGGTTTAAGACTGGGGTTACCTATAGATTACCAGCTCTGCATATCTTTGACGCCACGCTACGCTGACCCTTGATTCACACCTTATTTGACTTTTGCCTGCACTCTGGTATATGACTCCCAGATGGACCAGCACACAGCCAATGATAATGTTATAATGTTGGCGATTAAGGGCTCTGAACCAACTTATCTTATCTGCTATCTAAAGTGATTTCTCGTGCGGTTTAGACTTCCAGACAGTCTGAGCTTAGTTCAGGCAGTAGATTCACAGGCCAACCGTGGATGTGAGGGAAACAATATAACAAAATAGCTAACGTTAAAATATGGTGGAGCTGGAAGATTCATTGAAATCAAATTTTTTAATGAACACCATCAGGAAATTGCAAAAGCTGGAATTTAAATACCATAATTTTCCTCACAAACAACAAAATATCTTGTCTTATTCTGCATAAGAAGTGCTAACACTGCAAATCTAATCGCAAATGCAATGCTTGTCAGAAAAAAATATTTTCGTTCAGCGCTAAAAGTCTAATGGCCAATGACTTCTTGTTAGACTGCGTTAAATGTCTAATATTGTCTATTATTCAGGCATGTTATGAAACTACAGATTGGTCGCCTCCTGCAATATAACTTGCAATTATGCTATAGGCCCGTGATTCTCAAACTGTAATGAGGAAAGACACTGACCATGCTAACTTCTTATGCTGAAACATAGCTATTCCAGGGATTTGCAAAATGACGTAGGACATAAGCAGGTAGAGTTTTGGGGAAAAAAACATAATTGTCATCTTGTCTATAATTGATAAAAATTTGCATTATTTAGTATTTAGATCTGTGCTGTAAGCTCAAAGCAAGTCTCTGAAGGCGTATGCACTTAAGAAACTTAGAAGAGCATCACGCTTTGGGCCTATGGGTCAATGTAGGCAATACCATTAAGAGGCAGAGCATTTTGAGCGTTAATGTATCTAAAATGTGGAGGAGTAGAATTTTTGATGAGGCTACAACATTATATTATGTGTAAAAGCTCAAAGTTAGAAATATGTTGACACTTGCTATACCTCAAGATCATAGTATGCAATGTATTTTTTATAAGAGAAGTTAATATGGTCTCATTATGCAACAATGTATTACTTTTTCAGCTAATGAACAACAACTTCACTAACTTGAAGTTTCATAGATAGCAAATTTAGTAACACAATTTTTTCTATAACCGTAGCCTTCTGTTTAAAGGGACTGTATGTAGCCTGCGCCCTTACAAATTTAAAAAAAAAGTACCATTACAGCTGAACCTGGGTTTGGTTGCCAGTGCCTTAACCTGCATATAGTCATTCAGATCAAAGAAAATCCCTTTAGTTTTAAACCATCTGGATTTCAGCATTTAATCTGGCAACCCAAGAGATAGACTCATGTGAGGCAAATTATAACATGAACATAAACTTGTCCATCATTCTGATGTTTTTATTTTTTGTCATTAAGACTATACCTATTACAATTGTCGATTTGTTTACTTTGTATCTGGGGACACATATAGTTCATGTTTTTGTAAAATCAAAATGTTACATACAGTTCCTTTAAGTGCTTCCATAACCCAAATAACCCAAAGAAACTATGTAAATCAGTGTTCTGCTAATGCAACAAACTTCTGGGTATTGTGGTTCATCATTTGATGTGATGGTGCTAGCTTTCCATAAGTGTCCCACTGTTTTCACGCCAATCAGAGCCTGTACAGCCCCAGTCATCAGCCGCTGTGAACACACAGGAGGCCTCTAAGTGCAAAAGGACAGCACAACCATTAGCGGTTTCTGAGATTTCCCTAATAATATCCATCTCTGAAACTCCATTCAGTGTTTGTTCAAAGTTACGTAAGGCGAGTTAAGTAAGGCAAGGTTAAGTAAGGTTGTTGTCATCAAATTCTGGATTTTTAAGTAGAATATTCCACCATTTAATGAGAAGAGCCAGTTCAGATGGGTTTTTAATGGTCCATAAGGGCCTACGTATTTAGTATAATCCTTATAGTTATCTATTAGGCTGCTAGTTCCTATGGCCAAAACTTGTAAAAGTAACCAGTTGAAAATGTACTGAATCTCTCTGATCTGAATTGTCACTACCTTAACCACAGCACTTGCAACCGATCAGGAATCAGTGCTAGTGCAGTGAGTGAAGGTTCTGAGCTTTCACATGAGGCATGGCCTGTCCATATACTGAGAATGACAAAAACTTGTATGTGTCCTCTATCTGCAGGTAAACGCACTGGCAACCCAGGTTCAGCTGTGATTATAGCTAATTTTTTACAACACTATGGACAGGA
>NC_047145.1:10697249-10707249 GCF_009829125.3 Periophthalmus magnuspinnatus | reverse complement strand
ACTTCTCTCACTTTTTTGTTGAAGCCCGGCAGAGAAACAAACGTCTGGGATCACCATGGACAGTTCCTTCCATATGGTTCTCATGGTTCTCAACAACATTCCTGACTGGATAAAAAAGTTGTTTTTATTGGTGTAATGAGCATTTACCTACACAGACACTAGACCATCACCTTTAAGATAGGTAAGATAGCACATTTTAACTCATGACAGACAAGTCAAAATATGGATATATTTTTTTTATATTTACAATTTATAAAAAAATATTGCGTATAACTTAAAAGTCTGTGGCTTCATTCACAAGCAGTTTTGTCTTTAAACTTGCATGCATATTCCCCCAGTTTATTTTGCTATTTGGCTCCTCTGTCTGGATGAAATTGGTGCCATTAAATGAAAACATTGGTATTTAGATGTTTCCAAACATAATGAGGTGCTTTCTTGCTAGATCTCAAACTTTAGGCATTGTGAATGTCCATAATTGCAGTATGTGTTTGCCCAGATATTGCAGCAGGATAATGATTTGATAAATTGCACAATTATTCTTAATGGAGTGTTTTGCATATTTTGTTTAAACACATGATCTCAGATTTGAAGATGGTATAGCACAGAATAAACTTCAGCCTTACCTCTGTAACACTTAGGTGCACTATGTAACTTTTCTGTTATCTACACTACCAAGTTATCTAGCAGATCCTTAACCAAATAGCTTGTACCTTTAGTAACATATTTTACTATGGTATTTTTTAATAGCAGGTTGACCAGTAATTTTTAATTTTATTTATTAGCCAATGGTTACTAATTGCTGCTTAATTTAAATTCATAGGCAGTGCTATGGGTTAATTACAGGGAGTTCTCTAATTACTGCAGTCACAGTTGTGTGTCTGCATGTTATATCATTATCTAGCAGACAAGCCTTTGAACTTGAACAACTTCACTGAAACATACCGCTGCATGTTGTGAACTCACCAAGGGTATTACTGCAAATTGGATTTATTATGTAATTCAATATATGAGGCTTTGTGGCACAGACAAATTATAAACTATTTCTTTCTCAAACTCCTCAGTCATCAAAGACAAGTGAGTCAAATTTACAAAAAGGTATGGATGTTTCTACAGAGAGTAGTACTCAGTTACATTTACTTGAGTAACTTTTTTGTACTTTCCTAGCAGCATACTTTTAGCAGCATACTGTCATCTGTATGCTGACAATATGAAATGGACATTTGTGTTTTTTGCTCCACTCATTAATCTCATTTTTTCCCCCATCATTTAACGATACCAGATTTTGTGCATTTTTTTATGTTTTGTCCTTCCAGTTACATTAACTTTAAATTATAAATCAGATGGCACATCCTGACATTTACTCTTTAAATTATTCTTACTGGAACAGTACTTTTCCCAAATACTTTTATTACTCTTGACACTTGAGTAATTTCTTGGACTACTACTACTTTGTACTTTTACTTGAGTAAAAGTTCTTTTGATGTAATGTTACTCTTACTTGAGTACAATTTGTGGCTACTCTACCAACCTCTGTGTCTGGATTACTTATATCTGGACTAGCACATACTTCCTTTAGAATGGCAAAACATATAAAAATGTTCGTAAACAATCGTTTTCAATTACCACAACACTAATAGCTGTTAATGAATATACAGCTGGGAAGGTTTCATACAACTTAATTAAATAAGCAGTGTTTGGTAGATAATTGCATTTGCAAAAAGCAAATGATGATAAGACAAATTGTATGTCATGAATAATAAATACAACTTGTTACTGCATAATTCCATATATTCTACTTCATGTGGAAAGCTGATTAAAAACAACACAAGGATGAAGGGTTTACTGGTACTGGTTTGAATATTGGCGTTGGATGTAAGTCAACCATTTTCTGATCTGACTTTCTGAGTTATGAAATATGAATCATTTGGATTGGTATTTGTGGCCCTGCTAGTGCAAAGAGAATGCCTGAATTAGGGGCCTAATATTCTCTGTTTGTAAAAGTATATAGGAATAGCAATACATAGCAATATAAAACAAAAAAAAATCTAAACCAACAGAGGTATTAGAAATAGGATTACATGTATAATCAAACTTTTGTAAATTGAAAAACAAAAAACAAAAAAACAAAAAAAACCCCAGCTAATTTTCTATATTTTGGACATTCACTGACTTACAGTTGTAAGCAAATACCTCTTTAAACATGCTTTGGTCCCTTTTCACATATACATGTGAAATACATTTTACTATTTAACTTTTCTAACTAGAACTTCCTCTGCTGTCAGCAACAGTAATGAACAATGGCAACGTAAATAAATGAAGTCCTTATCCTCTATGAATGATATGCTAATAGAGCCATGCATTTGTTGTGAACACAGTTTGACAGCAGAGTGGGTGTGGTGATAGTTAATGGGCTCAAGAAATACATGGGGGAAGTGCAGATTTTTTACGTGACGCAGCAATCCGGGGAAAATGTAAACAGAGCATTTTTGAGTGCCCAGAGAAGACAAATGGATTAATGAAACAAGCATGAATGAAACAAAATATAACTCCAGGAATGTTTTTGACAAGCTGACAACATCCATCTATTTTCTTCCCCTTTATTTGGGGCCAGGTTGCGGAGGCAGCAGTCTAAGCAGCACTCCTGGACTTCCCTTTCCTCACACACTTCCTCCAGCTCCTCCTGGGGGATCCTGAGGTGGTCCCAGGCCAGTCGAGGTTACAACATAGTCTGGTTAAAAATCAGATTTGCATAATACATGTCCTTTAAAAGTTTATTTGGCACATATATCCTTTAAAGAAAACTATTTTTAAGTGTTAGATGTTATTTTGAACTGAGCATTTCCAGTTGAGTTTGATGCCCACATTCCGACTATTCATGTAGTTATCTGTATGAAGATAAAATTAGTACAAACCTTTCTTTCCCTGGCTTCAAACTCGTCATAATTCATAAGTGTAAGTTTGGCAGGAGTGCAAATTCATTTAGCTCCTCTCATTATGCCACATACTATTAAAAAATACAAATCAGCATGCGACAACTAACACCTCACCGATGCTGGTAGCGCTTGTTTATTAGCATAGCAGGGGGACCAAAGCAGGTATGAGCCAGTAGGACAAGGCATTTAATGGTTTACTGCAGGCAAGACCTAATTCTATCTGTTCCTTTGTGTTGTATAATTGAATACTTGTACTGCACAGGATTGCCTTGGTGCATAGATGAGGGGAAGACAAAACAACATGCTGACTTGTTTAATTAAGGAAAACAGATTGTGTAAGACAAAACAAACAGCAAGACTTAATTTAGACGTGATTAGGAGTTTAAGGAGCTGTTCTTGATTTATACCGTTTTAAAATTTGTAGTGGTCCAAAGTTGTTCTGCATTCCGAGCATCCTAATTATTGACCGTGATGAGTTTGTAAGTGCATTTCACAACTCTCAGACACCAGAGCAGTGAAGTGAAGACGTTTAGCACTTTGGGGCATGTACCTGTTTTTTTACCCATGTGAAGCTGTGTGATTAATTGCAATCAAATCAAAATCACAATTTGAGGTGGTGCAGTTATGAAATCGTTAAGACTTCAATTTTTTTGAAAGAATTTTTTAAGAATAAATCACCATTTGCTATAATTTTATTGTTTTTCGTAGAGGTTGATAATGCTTATGAAATATTTTACTCGATCTTTAATATTTTGAGGGGGGATTTCTAATGGAAAGTGATATTGGTTTTTCAAAGTCATTCTTAGCTCTACTGAATGAAAGTGAGCTCATTTATCTTTGTTGGATGCCATTAGCCCTGTCGTGTGGAGTGATATGTCAAGTCTTCTATACAAGATGGCATTCTACCATACAGTGCTTTTTTGTTTGTCATCAGTATGAGAGTCGGTCAATATTCAATTTTCTATGAAATATTTAGTATCTTGATTCATTTTAGCATTGTTGGCAGGATATATACTATTGTAAGGTGAAAGACAAAATTGCAAAAATCATATGAAGAGTCACAATCATAGTTTGGTTAAATTCTTGGTAAACAACTGCTGATTCCAAAAAGAAGTTTCAACTGGTATTCATTGAGAGTGAACTAGAAGTGTTTTGAATCTGTGTTGTATTACCCCCTCACACTTGCTTTCTAAATCCAGGCCAAATCCTAGGCCAAACGCAGAACCCTGCAATCAGGTTTGCATATTTCACTGACACATGGGAATTGGAGGAGCTTCACTTAGCACTATATCAAATTTATCTCACCTCAGATTATTTAGCGCTTTGGTCACTGGTTTAGTAGAAGTCCATGCTTTTTTCAGTCCTGCTATTTTTCTCTTTCTATTTTACAATGTAAACTACCATATTTGGACCATGCATTTCTTTTATTCCATAATCCACATTACCTATAAGGAAAAGCATGTAGATTTGGCTAGCCTGGCAACCCATCAAGTACTATCCTGTTCAAGATTCAGCCCACAAGTCTACGTCACCCATACTCCCACATGACAATTCTCCATAAATATACAAAGCGTGATACAAAACAATATGCTACAACTTCACAAACCTGATGCGATCTGCAGCAGTTTCATTAATGGGACGCACGCTGATTTTGTTGTGATAGCACTCTGAAGGGGGAGTGACTTAACATGGAGAGCAAATGGCGGAGGGACTCAGGCCGAAGGCGAATATAGCATTTTCAGAACAATAAAAGGCAACATGGTGATCTAAATATGTTATTTGTTAGCAATTAATACCCCATAAAAGTGTAATACCTCCTCTTTAAAGATGTATTATTTTGTGTCAAGGCAAGTAGTTAACGTTCCATTATAACATCCTCATTCACTGCCTCTTCTCCAGGTGAGCCAAATGAGTTCCATAGTGCCTCGGCGCAGAGAGCAGCGTGTCCTGGTGATGGTGGTGACCATGGTGGCATGCTACCTGATCTGCTGGCTGCCGTATGGGGTTGTCGCCCTGCTGTCGACCTTTGGCCCCCATGACCTTGTGACCCCGGAAGCTAGCATCACACCATCACTGCTAGCCAAGTTTTCCACCGTCGTCAATCCATTCATCTACATATTCATGAACCAGCAGGTGGGTTGGTTAGGTAATCTATTCTATTGTAGTCTGTTCTGATTAGTAACACATGTGGAATATTTCTTTTTAAATAATCAATTTCTGAAGTGTTTTCTCCAATTTGAGTATTTTGTTCTTTGCTTTGACATCATTTACTTTGCAAATTTCACACAATGAATATTTTTAATGGCTAAAAAATCTATTTCTATTCACTTTCCTTAGTTGGGATGGTGCATGTTAAAGCCAGCTTTTCTGGTGGTGTAATAATGACCTATAATATGACTTAAAGCGATTTAAGCCATACTTTGGAACATTATCCATGGAGATGGATATGTTTAATGCCATACTGTAGGTCATTCCTGGCAAAGCAACAACACATGAGAATATACTTAAGTAAAAGTACCCATTCAGAAATATACTTCTAAGTAAAAATGGAAAATGTTTTCATGTTTTCCAGTTGTTTTATCTATGTATTTTTGATTGCTTAAGGCCTAGAACTCAAATCCCTTAAGCAGAAGGCACCTAAAGAAATATACTTTCTTATAGATTGCTTTTCAGCTCAGCTGAAAAATGTACAAGAAAGTGCAGATAAGTGCTCTGAAATGCTGGTAAAAGTAAAAAGTATGCAGTGTAACATTTATTTAAAGGCACAGTATGTAGCCTTACTGTTTTAAAAAGGTACTACAATCATAAAGTAGAATTAGAACTAGATTTGAAATGAAAATATTATATACATATAGCTTAAAGTCACAGTATGTACTATTTAGTCAAATTTAGCCTATTTAGCCACTATTTAGCTAAAATAAAAACATGCTTTTTTGTTTTAGTTGTGTTAATTGCACTAAAAGCCATGAATCCTTACTGTGTGCAGGCTTGCATCTCCACAAACCTGACTCTTATTGGCCTCTTCCTGGTTGTTTTCATGAGAATATTGTTCCTTTGGCCATACTAGTCCACAATATGGCATAAAACTTATCTATCTCCACGTAATCCTGCAGGTAACGTGTCACCTTCAAAAAGTTACATACTGTACCTTTAAAGTGAAACACTTTTCAAAGTCCTGTCTGTGGAGAGGCAAGCCTGCTCACAGTAAGCATGTATGTTTTATAAGGCATTTGAGTGCTAGTAAAACACCCATAGTGACGTGATTTCTTAAGTATCTTTGAAGAAATCCCAAATTAGTTTATATCTAAATAAATAAAGTGTTCACCACCTTGCGAGCGTTTACACATGCCTCCAGCTTTTTGTACTAGTATCTCATTTACACGTTTGAAAGAGACAACACAGGCAGGCAGCGGATCTCTCACCTTCTTGTGTAACTGATACGCATCACTTGCGGCTAGCAGCTAACAGCCAAGGACACCGCAGCGGGATAAGTGTCGCTAAGTCAGGCTAATCTGCTTGATGTCACCCATGTAGTGTAATGGCACCGGAGCTAAGCCAAGGTGTTTCACGGTCCCTCCAACTACGCAGGCATCATTAGTGCTCAGAAGACATTAGTAAATTAGTGTCACAGGTGAGACAGAGTGAACCTGGACCCGAGGGAAATCTGCTCTGGCTAGTGTAGAGTAATGCCTGGAATCTGCAGCGTGAAGAGCAGAGCCAATGTC
The DNA here is from genome assembly GCF_009829125.3 of Periophthalmus magnuspinnatus. Taxonomy (NCBI): domain Eukaryota; kingdom Metazoa; phylum Chordata; class Actinopteri; order Gobiiformes; family Gobiidae; genus Periophthalmus; species Periophthalmus magnuspinnatus. Next base: position 10,700,591 of record NC_047145.1, on the reverse strand, counting down.
AATGATTCGGATTATGCGAAGAATTGGTAGGAAAAGAAATGTTTTTGAGGTTTTATTTAAAGGTGGTGTACTTGATTTTTACAGTCTTAAAAGCATTAAAAACTGAACTAGTTCATTTTAAACTGTTTGCAGTGTTCCAAAGTTATTCCTCACTTACCTTATGCATTCAAAGCATCCTAATTATTCACTATGATAAGTTTTAAGTGCTTTATACAAATTTCAGAGACCAAAGCAGTTTTGTTGTGACGGTAAAGCTACCAGCAACCAGCAGGCCAACACGCATATCTCCTGATTATTGGACAATAACTAAACAATTAAAACTATTTGCAGTAGTCCAAAGTTATTCCTCGTTTACCTTATACACCCCGAGCATCCTAAATATTCACTACGATGAATTTATACAACTTTCAGAGACCATTGAGTTTTGCTGTGACCATAAAACTAACAACAACTCTTCAGTACTGATCAGACAATAAAGCACTTAAAGATCTAAACAGCACGCAGCAGACTTATTTTGATCCGAAGAGCTCCTTGCACAATATCTCTGTACAAGGGCAAGACAAATTTTAAATGCATGCAAAAAAATCGGGTACAGAACTTCTAAATGGATTCAGAATGAAATCACATGCCAGACAAACCTGTTGGAACAACTTCAGACATGCTTATAAATCCTAAAGTAAAGTGGTAGAAGAAGTCATTTCACATCTGTGTTGTGTAAGTCTTTTTAGGGTGGTGCTCTTATCTGCAGTGACCTTTCCTTCTCTCATATTCTCTGACTATTATCTATCGCCTTCCTCTGGTATATGCTGGCAGCCATTTTGTCTGCAGATGCTCTTTTGTCAGTGCAGAGCTTAAGTGGCATTTACCAGTGTGCCAGCCCAACCGTACAAGAGATTTGATTCAGCCATTCAACTCTTATAGCAGAGCATAAACCACCTCCAACTAATGCAGTGCTCATAACTCAAAGATTTAGCAGCAACAGACTAAACCAACTAAAGGATTCGTAACATATTATACCAATTTTTAGCAGGGCTAAAGTTGACTAGTGAAATGATATATTTAATGAGCGTACTGAAACATGTGCCTTCTTTTTTTTTTTTTAACAAAGACCGTGGTATTATTAAATCAAACTTGAAAAACAGAAAAACTCATCCTTTTTTTTTTTTTTTTTTTTTTTAATCAATAATATACTTATTTTTAAGGATAAAAAAAAAATACTAAATACTAAAAAAATCTAACGCAATTTTGGAACTTGAAACCTGAAACTCAGGTAGCAAATAAAAAAAAAACAAAAAACTAACAACTAACCAACAATCCACAAGGGAAATAACTTGGACAGAGTAGCTCAATAACAATCTTCATGAAGCCAAGCAGGGGGCAAACCCTCTACCAGAAATCTTCCATATTGTATCTTTAAGGTTATCTATTACATAATATTGTTTATTTTATGTCATTTATACCAGGGGTCACCAGCCTTTTTGAAAATGAGAGCTACTTCATGGGTACTGAGTCATACGAAGGGCTACCAGTTTGATATGGTTTTCTGAAATAACAAATTTGCTCAGTTTTTTATACATTATTAAATAAATCTCAGTTGCTTTTTGTTTTGCCACAGTCGCCCCGCAGATGAGACAAACGCAGATTTCTTTTACAGTCATAAAATTTGTTGTGAAAGTGATCTTTTTTTTTTGCCATGTTTTTGGGGTAAGAAAAGACCGGAAGACCGTTTTCTGTGTGGCACTGTCAGTCTTCAGTTCCTCCCAGCCCAGACCTGTGCTTGCAGAGTGTTGAGGCGAGTTGAAGACTTCAAGTGCTGCAGCAGACTCACTCCTTTGCCACACTATGTCAACTGTGAGGAAACAAGTCTTTGGAATTTAAGGAATTAGCTGTGAAGTGTATCTGGCGTCGGTCAAAAAGTGACACCAGATATCCAGGACACAAAGATATGCGTCCAGAATGTGGTTGTACAGACAGAATGTTCTAAATGTAACACGTTTTGGGACAGTATGCTGTATTTCAAGTGTATTTTTAAAAAGGGGATATTATGACTTTTTGGAGCTTTTTACCATGTTATGCCTAAAGAGGCATTAAATGTCATCCATGCATGTTTGAGTAATCTTGTGATTTCTCCTGGGTACTGCAAACCTCTTTATGGTTAGCAGTACAAACCTATACTCTGCTCACAAGCCTACACCACCCATACTCCGACACAGCTATTTGTCATAAACATGCGAAAGCAAGAACCACAACAATACACTACAACTTCACAAACCTGATACAATGTGTAGTAGTTTCATTAGGAGGATTCATACTTATGTTGTGATAGCACTGTGAAGGGGGATGCAAAGGCTGTGGTAAACACAAAAGTGATGGGTAAACCCAGAGGACAAATTTGTATTGGGGCAATAAAATATACCTTACCTTTTAGCTTTTATAATATGCTACATACCACCATGTACCACCCTTGTGATTCAATTGCATATAACCTTGCAGCTGTAATAGGAAGCTCCTCTGTTTACAGTGATCAATATAAGCCCTTAGCCTGTAGAACATACCATAGTCATACTGGAAGGAGCGAATGAATGTGTTACGTAATATCAACTTAAACTGTAAATGAACTCTAAAACATAAGGATAACTTTGGTTGGGTCAACAAAGAAAAGCAGATTAGGGGCTCCAGTATTTGCTGAAAACACGCTATATTGGGCCTGTGAGGTTTATATGCTCACTTCCCCAGGGACGTTTCCAACTTTGTAGGCGCCCTTTGTAAAATGGGTTATGTGCACCCATAGTTTGCCATAATTGAACATGCAGATCATACTATACATACATACTTTCTTGTGAGCTTGGATGAGGAGTAGAGAGACATATTATAGTTTGCCTTCCCTGTATTTTATTTCTGTATGTTTGAAAAATAACTTAAACCATTATTTATTTGTCAACTAAGTAAAATAAACCTCTTGCCACACTCAGTATCCCATTAAAGATGTGCTATGTATTTTTTTGTTTTTGCTTGCTTAGAATGTTCCCACTATGGCATTAAACTTATCTTTCTCCATAGAGACAAGCAGAACAGATCTGTGGAAAGGTGAGTCCAGTTACAGTAATGCAGGTTTTCAAAGTATTTAGAGCAATAAACCACTTGGAAGTGAATAAATGTTTTACTGTAAGTCAGAGGGCTTTTGATTTTTTAACAGTGTTGTCCTCTCATCAAGAACATACCTGGAGTTGTATTTTACTTCAGTCAAACTTCTTTCATCAATCCAAAGTCATCTTCTCTGAGCACTTAAAAATTCAGGTCGCATTTGCCTGGATTGTGGCATCAGATGAAACACTTGACTTC